>NC_092772.1:159977-362338 GCF_047496795.1 Chiloscyllium punctatum | reverse complement strand
GACCCAGAGACTGGGGGTTGGTGGTGAGGCTGTGTGTGGGGGGGGTGGGGGGGGTGGGGGGGGGGGTGGGGGGGGGGGGGGGGTGGGGGGGGGGGGTGGGGGGGGGGGTGGGGGTGGGGGGGGGGGGGTGGGGGGGGGGGTGAGGGGGGGGGTGGGGGTGAAATGATCGAGAGATGTGGGAACTAGTAGGTGGGGAAAATGGGGTAGAGACGGAATTGCGGGAGGGAGACAGAGACGGCAGGGGAGAGAGAGAGAGTGAGGGTGAGGGGGAGAGAGAAGAATGGAGGCAGGTGGAGAAGCTCATGTTGGGGGTGTGAGAGAGAGAGGTGAAGAGTGAGGCAGAAAGAATAGTGGAGGAAGGTGGAGAAACCGGGGTTGGGGGCGATGTATGAGAGGGTACGAGATAGAGTGAAAGGGAGAGGTGGTGAGAAAGAGAGAGTGTGCAGAAAGAGATAGAGAGGGAGAGAATTGAGGGGGAAAAGTAGGGGAAAGGTAATGGGGAGGCCAGGTTGGAGTGGGTGGGACAGAGGGAGTTAAACCCAGCTCCTGAGCTCTGTGGTCGGTCCCCTTCCCTTCCCTGAGGACCAGGACTTGGGGCTGATTCTGTCTCTCTCCAGTTCAGTTTCTCCAACACAAAGACACACAACAACTTCGGTCACTCTGGTGCTCGGCACGCTTTAATCAACATTTTTATTGGTTACAAATGGAAGTGATGGATACAGTCAGTGGGATGGTGCCTTTTCTCACTGGCCCCTGAGTTGTGAGAAACATTGAAATGTTTCCCTGTAACCCCCGTGGGGGATAAGGATGGACAAACCAGCGCTACCCTCAGTCTGTTACCATAGCGACAGGCGACTCCATCGCTGAAACACTGAACTGAAATGAGAAAATCCCGGATGGATTGATTAATGAGGGAATTTGATTGATGGATGGATTTGGGTGAAGGGATATTTCAGCACATTCTTCAGCTGCTGCCTGAACTTAGTCTGGGTCACGGCATAAATCGCGGTGTTTGTGCAGCAACTGAGGAGCTGCAGCATGAAGCCCAATTCCTGCACAAAGGGATGGAGATACACAGACTCATACCGAATATACCACATCCGTCTCCATATAGAATACAACATTAACGTTGACCATAACAGGATGAAATTGGCCGAGATCACAAACAGTAAAATGATGGATTTTTCTCGGTTTCTCATTTCAGTGTCAGACTGAGCGTCCCCATTGGTGTGAGCGCGGAGTCTCCTGCGGGCTCTGCTGGTCACTAAAATGTGTCTGACGGTGAGAACATTGAGCAGCAGAATCAGGAGAAATGGGACACACGGGGTTAGAATGTAGTGGAGGGACTCGATTGTGACCCAGACAATGGAGGATCGAAAAGCGCGTGTTACATCACAAAACCAGGGATTGTTCCACAGCCGATACAGAGCCGTGAGCATAAAATACCAGGGAATGTTCTTTAAACAGCTCAGCACAGTCACTGCTCCAGAACCACAGCCGCCGTTTTCTCACTGCAATATTTACTTTTCAGCTTCTGGCAACAAATGGCCACAAACCGATCAAAGGTGAAAGCGACGGTGAACCAGACAGAGCAGTCAGTGGCTGCATAAACCAGGACGGCGTGGATATTACACACGGGGACGGAGTCCAGGAAATAAAACTGTTCCTTAAAAACAATGGGAATGTGTCTCAGGATCAGGTCGAGGATAATGACCAGGAGATCCGCCGCTGCCATGGCCCCCAGGTAACGTCTGACACATGGAGCCAATCCACAATCTTTATAAAGCAGGACGTAGATGGTCACTACGTTAACTGTGAGGAAGGAAAACAAACCCATTATCCATCAGCCTGGAGGCAAAGGGACCCGTTTGATCGGGGACCCAGTGAGATTTTCAAATGTGTCCCTGTATTCAGGGATTTATTAAAATATTTGGAGATGGAATAACAAATGGGAAGGTTGGAATTACTGAGAAAAATGTGACATAAACCACAAGAAACCCTCCCTCCCCAAACACACAGAGACACATTCATAAAAACAGATGGTTTCTAGAACATTCCCACACACTCGATCACTCGAGAGCAGACACAGGTCACTGCTTCCCAGTTCCTAATGCGGAAGGTGGAAATGTTGCTGTCCTGAAGGATTCTCTCCCAGTTTCCTGAAGACAAACGGAGTTTGGGAATTTCAGTATTTTGGTCTAAATTCTGGTCGATCCTGTGTCGGGAAGTAATGTAAATGCAGGGAAAACGTATTCACCCCTTTAACTGCCTGAGGGGCCTTCGGAACAGTGTCTCCTTCTCCCTGGAACGGGATCTCTTCCCTCGGGATCTTATCGTTTGTTCAATTCACTGACGTCCGGCCGTTCACAAACAATGTCAGGGACAGAACGTGCCAGGGAATGTCATTTATAGAATGTCGGGGACAGAACGTTCTGGGGAATGTCAGTTGTAGAATGTCAGGGACAGAACGTTCCAGGGAATGTCATTTATAGAATGTCAGGGACAGAACGTTCTGGGGAATGTCAGTTATAGAATGTCAGGGACAGAACGTTCTGGGGAATGTCAGTTATAGAATGTCGGGGATAGAATGTTCCGGGGAACTCCTTGACCTGCCCATCACCTTCCCCCCTACCCACCCCACCAACATGATATCCTGTGCCTGGACACACTGTAACATTAATGGGGTGAGTGACGGAGGATCCAATCACAGGAATGGGAACTAAAGGCATTGCCAGATCAGCTGAAAGGGTGAGATATACCACATTCTCAATCCACCTCACTGAACCTGCCCAGACACCATACACCCAGAGGAGATATCTGTTCACCGTGGAACACTGTACAGACCAGGCCAGTGTCCTTCTCAGTACAACCCAGCAATCTGTCCAGATTCATCCATTACACTGGTCAATACAATCCAGCAATCTGTCCAGAGGGGAACAATGCACAGACAACAGCAGTGCATTGATCTGTAAACCCGGACTAGATATCTGTCCAGCACCGGAGATGTGTAGACCACAGCAGTGCATTAATATATAAACACGGACTAGACATCTGTCCAGCACCGAGAGCTGTGCAGACCACAGCAGTGCATTGATCTATAACCCCGGACTAGATATCTGTCCAGCACGAGGAGCTGTGCAGACCACAGCAGTGCAGTATCTATAAACCTCAACCAGAATGACTGACCAGCACAGCGAACTGTGCAGTGATCACCCGTGAATTAATTTGCAAACCTGGAGCAGTTACCCTCTAAGTGAGAAGGACTGTGTACCCGACCCTACTGCATTGATCTGTAAACCAGGAGCTGTTACCCTCCCAGCATGTAGGACTGTGTACCCCACCCCAGTGCATTGCTCTTTAACACTGCGTTAGATCACTGCCCAGTGTGGGGAAACTTGCAGCCCGCGCTGGAAGTGACAGGATGTGCAGCTCCATATCTGCATTGTGCCCTGACAAAAGTGTGGTGTGGGTGTGAACATCACTGCCAGAGAGAGATGGCGGGGGAATCAGTTTAAATATCACCACATGGAACGGGTTTGGGAAGTAGACAGAGAGGGGGAGACTGAGAGACAGTGTCATGGAAGGATGTGTTCCCAGGTTTCAGAATGCTGAAATATAGACACTTCGATAACATCCTGTAACATGAGCCTGTCTTCCCAGGAAAGATGGGGAAAAGGGATATTGGTGTGAGGTCAGATGATGGAGAGTTTTGGATGAGCATTTGTTCTACAGCTTTGTAATGGAGTCCTTCATGGCTGGAGGTACACACCATCACCCAGATGCCCCTGGATATTCTGTGATCCCTGACACTGGTGCCCAATGGGCACATGATTAATCTTTCTCAGGTTGGAGCGGCCCTGCACAGTTTACCCTGAGCATGGCAGATAAGGGACAATTACACCACGGTTTGTCAACAGGGGCACTGAGGTCCTGGTGGATGGGCTAGTACAGAGCGGGACCATTCTCTTCCCAGAGGAGGCCAAACCACCAGACCCATCGCGCATGGTCTGAGTTCACCACACAGCTCAGTGCAGTATCTGGGGTCTGAAGAAATGTCCAGCAATACAGGACAAGCATCAATAACCTCCCCCACGCTGTCAGGATAAGGGTCACCGTATTCTCTCTGCTCCCTCACAATCACTGTACATCTGTTATAGCACCGACCCCTGAACAAGGCTCATGGTTCACCACTCTCACTGCCGCATGCTGCACCTTCTCTCTCTGTCTCTGTCTCCGTCTCTCTCTCTCTCTCTCTCTCTCCCTCTCTCTTCCCACCTCCCTCCACTTCACCCCCACACTAATAACACGGCATGGATGCAACACTGTGGACTGACTACCTCTGGACACCTCACCATGACCCCCTCTCCACCTACAATAACACTAACAGAAGGAGAGAGAGTGCAATAGGCCATTCCTTCTCAGGCAGATTACATTTTCTCCCTCTCTGAGTTGAATCACACAGTAATGTCATCCTGTCCCAAACTGGACCATGTGAGGTCTCCTTGTACATTGTCCAAACAATATCTCCATCACATTCCCTGTTCCATGTAGGTGCATCATTGCTGCTGTCATACACAGAGCCATATCCTTCGCAGAAAATGGTCTCAGTCAACTTGAAGATATATTTATATATCCCTGCTTCATTAAAAAATAAAAATGTTTAATTTATTCAGAATACCTGTGTTAAACTGAATGCAATTTTTAAAGAAATATAGAAATTGCTGGAAAAGTCGGCAAGTCTCTCAGTACCCAGATGCTGGATAGTTGTACCATCCTCCACCACTTCATCTGGCAGCTCATTCCATACGCACACCACCCTCTGTGTGAAATGTTGCCCTTTAGGCCTCCTCAAAACCTTTCCCCTCTCACTTTCCACCAATGCCCTCTAGTTTTGGACGCCCATAACCTGGGGAAAAACCCTGACTGCTCACACTATCCATGACCATTCTGATTTTATAAACCTTTACGGCTGCGAAATGTGACTCCAATCAACACGGATGGATGTACTTTCACTCATTCTGGACCTAAATTCTGAAATGCAATATTGATACCGCTTCCTTCTCCATCAAGTCACAATTTTAAATCCATTTTAATCAATTTGTTCAGATGTATCCTGAGACACTTCTGTGGGCTTTACACCTGGACCTTTGTGCCCGGAGGTAGGGACGAGCATCACTCAGCAATACCCATAAAGCTGTAACATTATTCTCCTGTGTGTTTGTTCATCAGACTGTCCTTACATGCTGGGACATACCTCTGCAACAGGCAGGACTTGAATCCAGGCCTTCTAGTCCAGAGCTAGGAACACTACCACACAAGTACAGGAATTGGAATCAAATCCAGAGCTCTGGCTCAGAAACAGGGACAATACCCACTACACTACCATATCCAGATTTTGGGTCATATTTTAGTGCCCACGTTTAGCTCTGTGTAATTTATTATAATCAGGTTACCATTACTGAACCACACAAAACACTTTGTATTGTTAAGCAAACGCAAGATATTTGTCTCAACTGTAGGATATTGAGTGTACCTGCTGTGCCATCAAAATTAACTATAAAAATCTTTAATTTCTATTATCTGTAGTCTACAATATTAGGGAAAGAAATCCTGCAGACACACTCTGCCCAATGAAGGGTCTCAAATAGACATTTATTACTTAACACCAGAGACAAAGGAAGAGCTTAATTTCTTAGCCCAAAACACCGATCACACTTACCCAAAGGGAAATATTGATTATATAATTGCAATACTCAAACAGTTTGCCATTCATCTTTCCATCATAGTTTGAGTAACATTGTTCTGGATCATAAACGTGTTGTTTTAGCAGATTAAAGAAACTAGCATGACTTGTTCCTAAAACTGACCCTGACCCAGTCTGAGACCAATATCATCGGCCATATCACCAACCTGGTTACATTTAACATTTGTCGTGAGCAGTGAAGGAGTGGGACTAGAAAGGAAACAGTGACCCAAAAAGTCGGGGAACTATAGACGGGTGAGCCTGATGTCAGTGGTGGGTAAGTTGTTGGAGGGGATTCTGAGGGACACGATTTACATACATTTGGGAAGGCAAGGGCTGATTGGGGTAGACAACGTGTCTTTTTGTATGAGAAATCATGTCTCATTAATTTGGTTGAGTTTTTTGAAGAGATGACAAAGAAGATTGATGAAGGCAGTTTGGTGGACATTCTCTATATGGACTACAGCAAGGTGTTCATTTAAAGAACAAAGACCAAAGAAAATTTACAGCCCAGGAACAGGCCCTTCGCCCTCCAAGCCTGAGCCGATCCAAATGTACTGTCTAAATCTGTCGGTCAATTCCTAAGCATCTGTCTTCCTCTGCTCCCCATCTACTCATGCATCTGTCCAGACGCATCTTAAATGAATCTACCGTGCCTGCCTCCACCACCTCTGCGAGCAACGTGTTCCAAATGCCCACCACCCTCTGTGTGAAGTACTTACAGCGTGTATCCCCCTTAAACTTTCCACCTCTCACATTGAAAGCACGACCTCTCGTTATTGAATCCTTCACCCTGGGAAAAAGCTGGTCTCTATCCACCCTAGCTATATCCTTCATGATTTTGAAAACGTTAATCAGGTCCCCCCCAATCTCCTTTTATCTAGTGAAAATAAACCTAACCTTCTCAGCCTGCCTTCATAGCTAGTATTTCATTCTGATTGATAGACAGATTAGTAAGTTTCAGTCACATAAGATACAGAGGAAGCTAGTCACAAATGGCTTGAAGGAAGAGGGATATTTTTCAGCCTGGAGGCTTGTGAGCAGCAGTGTGCTGCAAGAATCAGTACTAAGTTCACTGCATTTCATCATTTATGTAAAGGATTTAGATGTGAATATTGGGGCAACAGTTAGTAAGTATACAGATGACTTCAGAAAGGTGGTGTAGAAGATTATCTCAGAGTACAACAAGACCGCATTTCGATAGGACAAAGAGGCAAGGAGTGACAGATGAAGTTTAATTTAGATAAATATGAATCTTTGCATTTTGGGAAGGCAAATCAGGGCAGACATTATATACTTCATGGTCAGGTCCTAGGGCATGTTGTGAAACAAAGGGGCATAGGGCTGCAGGTTCATTGTTCCTTGAACGTGGAGTCGCAGGTAGACAGTATAGTGCAGAACTCATTTGGCACATTTGCCTTAATCAGTCAGAGCATTGAGTATAGGAGTTGTGGTGGTATGTTGCATCTGTAGAGTATGTTGGTGAGGCCGCTTTAAGAATACTGTGTACAACTCGCTTTTCTGCAGAAATGACTTACACGGATGTTCCAGGACTGGAGGTTTGAGCTATAGGGAGAGGCTGCTTAGGTTGAGGTGTTTCCCCCTGGAGTGTCAGAGGCTGAAGGGTGACATTATAGAGGTTTACAAAACCATCAGGGGCATGGATATTCTGAACAGCCACGTTCTGCTCCCAAGGATAGGGGAGTGCAGTACAAGAGGGCAGAGGTCGAAGGTGAGAGGGTGAATGATTTAGAAAGGACCTGAAGATAAATGTTTCACACAGAGAGTGGTGTGTACAGAAAGTGCTGTCAGAGGAAGTGCTGAAGGCGGTTTCAATCACACATTTAAAAAGTATCTGAAAGAAGAGGGATATTGGCCAAATGCTGGTAAATGGGACCAGATCGGATTTGATATCTGATCGGAGTGAACAGATTGGACTAACGGGTCTGCTTTCGTTCTGCATGACTCTCTGATTCTATAAGAGGGATGATGAAAAATTCTGTAAAGTCCTTTCAAGTCGTACTTCTCTTCTCTGGAAGTTTATCGTGCCTCTATGTTTACATTGATTGAAAGCTGCATTAGTTAAATATTTGACAAAGAAGTGAGTAATGGATAATGGGATACAGACAGGAAAGTGGGGCTGAGACCACAATCTGATCAGCCAGAATCTTACTGCCTGGTGGAGAAGGCTCAAAGTATCTAATGACCCACTCCTGCTCCTCAGTCCAATGTTCCTGTGTTCCATTCAGCCCCTCAAACCTGCTAGACAGGAACAGTTGGAGGCCACTTGCTTCTATAACCTGGTGCACAGAAACAGAGGAGACCATTCAGTCCCTCAAGAATGTCACACCCGCTTTGAGGTGATTTGGGAAATGTAATTGGAAAATCCAGGCTGGGTATGAAAGAGGCCCCTCATCTCTCTTTAGAAAGCTTCCCCTACCTGCAGCTTGAGCTCCATTTGTTGGTCATGTTGTACACCCAGATTCACTGAGCAAACAGCCCACATACCTCACCCAGAGATGGCTCACAAAATCATCTAATCTCCCTGACTGCAATATGCAATACCAGAACATTCATAAAAATAACACCCACTAACTTTCCAATAACAGAAGGGGAGAACATCAGAAACAGGGGCATGTCGTTCACTCCCCAAACCTGCCTTGCCCTTCACTAAGATCATGGCTGATCTGCTTCTGGCCTCAAATCCTCTTTCATACCCAATTCTTCATAGCCTTCACCTCTCTGACAGGTCAATATCCATCTACCTCCTCTTCAAATACTTTCAGTCATCCAGCTCTCCGAACACTCTTGAGAAGTGAAATCCAGACATTCAATACCACCTGTTTGAAGATAACACGTGCTGCTCCTATATCATGGTTTATTGATGTGAACAAAAGAGGTTGAGGCAAGGTTCCCGGTAAAAATGACCGACCCTGATATCAAGAAAATGGTTGACTTCTGTTGACATCACGGAGCTGAACCGAATGGGAATCAGAGTAAACTCTGCAGTGTTTGGAGTCAAACATGGCACAAAGGAAGATGTTCATCATCTCAGTCCTGGGTCACCTCTGTGGGAGATCCTCAGTGTAGCTTCCTCTTCACAAACATCATTAGCTGCTTCATGAATGTCTCCCTACCCACACCCGCCCCACCATAAGATCAGAAGTGGGGATGGTCACTGAAGATTCAACAATGTTCAGAACGTTTTGTCCCCCGTCAGCTCTTGAACTGATCTGTGTCCATGTGCAGCAAGATCCAGGCTCCATTCAGGCTTGTGCTATTAAAGTATCAGTAACAATCATGTAACAGCACTGCCTGACACTGCACATTGCCACAGTAAAAAAAAGAGTTCATTCATCACCTAACGCTGGTTTCACGGGAATATGAGGAAGCCATTCAGCCCATTGACATTATTGGAGAAGAACAGGGATAGCCCATTCAGTGCCTCCAGCTTATTACTCAGGAAGAGAAGGAGTCTAGTGTGATGGACCACACCAGAGCCCCTCGAAAATATTTCAAGGCAACATCCTAGACCTTTATGTTTTCTTATTTTAAAGGAAATGAAAAGTGTCTGTTCCAGATGCAATGTGACTGGTCAGACTCCTCGGTGTGAAGCAAAATACCATCTATTTCAACATGAAAGAAGAAATAACACCACAGAAAGAGGAATTTAGAATAACGTAATTCTATTGGACAGCATAACAGAATAAGAGATCTAGGAACTATTACTAATGAACTGTTCCAATATAGGGAAATCCCATAAACACAGCCCCTGGCAAAAAGAAATATTCAGACACAGAATGTCACAAACATTTCTCCAATCCAGGAATTAAAAACAGCATCAAGAGAAAATTCAGAGAGAGTAGCAGCCAGGAGACATTCACTGAAGCTTCCAACTCTGTGGAGACCCCAATAGTTTCTGATGTTACTGAGAAACCAAAATCCAGAGATCCTAACCTGTGAGAGCTGGCCGCACCCATTCAGGCTGCATTAAAATAAACCCAAGGCCTCCCTAGCTGTTACTCAAGTGGTCTTAACTAACCAGCTTGGTAACGATCGTTCAATCTCTCTTAAAAGAAACCCGGACAAAATAACCTCTTAAAGCTGCAGCATTGTCACACTTGTCACTACATCGACCTGTCAAACAGAAACCAGGGATAACCCAGTCAGGCCTTTGGCCCTGCCCAATTGGACAAGGAAGAAGCCAGTCAGTCCCTTGAGTCACTTATACAGGAACAGCAGGAGGCCATTCCCACCTCAATGCACTTACACGGGGGCAGAATGAGGAAATTGATACTGATTCCTGATGAATGGCTTATGCCCAATACGTCGATTCTCCTGCTTCAAGGATGCTGTCTGACCCGCTGTGCTTTTCCAGCAATCGACTCTCTACTCTTATCTCCAGCATCGGCAGTCTTAAGTGTTTCCTGAATGATGCTCTAACATGATGAACAAGTGGGGCATAGGCTGCACAAACAGACTGTTCCACGTTGTTCCTCGTGGCTCCGTTGCTCATGATACACATGTGGGACTTTAACATGGTTTTCTAGTGGTGAGCAGAGAAGCCATATGTCTTGTGCGAAGTCTCAAGAAAGCATCTTTCTCTCTGAGAAGACAGACTGGTGTTCTCTATGTAGAGTGGAAGCTAATGGGAATGGCTACCTGTTTTAGATGGAAGGGATTGTGAGCAACCTGATATTCAGTACAGGGTTCACACGCCGACTGCACAATAACATGGGGAGAGTTAATTTAGGCATATAAACTATTAGGAAGGTCACGTTAGACTAATGTATCGATGCTCTAAGTTCAAATAATGCTGATCATGTTCATGTTGACCTTGTCTAGTGCATGTCCTGTGCAGTGTATCCTGTGTGCCTTACTCTGTCTAAGTCTATTTCCACCCTATGATCTGTCTGGCCATGCTTACTATGATTTTCCTCCACTGCTCATAAATAAAGTGTTTCCCTGTACTGAGGTACACGTGACAATAAATCAAATCAATCAATCCTGGGGAAAGTATGGAACTTCTCTCCCTGTCATTGTCTCTTTTGGAAATAAGTGATCGCTGCCTCTCCTCGTGTTTCAGCATCATAATTTCTTCGTCTCTCACATCTCTACAGATTAAACACTCAGCTTATTCTCTCTATCCCCATGTTACCATCACCCGTGTCTGTGGTAAGGAGATCATTCCTTACAAAGGAGATCAAATCTGCAGAGAGTGCCCCAAATGCTCTCTCAGCAAGGCTCTACAACAGCCGGAAGATGGCTATACTTATGTACTCGGATCATCTTACAATGAAGGACAGCATACCATTGACTTCACCCATTACTTACAAAGGGTTTGATTCAGACCGGTCAGCATAAAATTGTGAGTGGGAGATCATGCTTGCCAAATTTCTTAGAGTCTTTTGGTGAAGTGACCAAGAAGGTTAATGAGGGCAGAGCGGTAAAAGTAGTCTCTATGGATTTCAGTATGGCCTATGATAAGTTTCCACATGGCAGGCTGCTCAGGAAGGTTCAATCACGCAGAATACTGGGGGAAATGGCCAATTGGATTCACAGTTGGGTTGATGGTAGGAAGCCTGTTAGACTGGAGGTTGGGTCCATAACTTTTTGTTAACTATGATTTGGATGAGAATATACGAGGCATAATTAATAAGTTTGCAGATGACACTAAGATAAATGGCAGCATGATCAGTGAGGACGTTTATCAGAAATTGCAGCAGGATCTTAATCAGGTGGGGAAGTGGGCTGAGAAATGGCAAATGGAATTTAATATGGAAGTGTGAGGTCTTGCAGTTTGGAATCTCAAATCAATGTAGGAGTTTCACAGTGAATGGGCGGGCTTTAAGGGGTGTAGGGGGCAGCGAGACCTTAGAATTAAGGTGCACGGTTCCCTGAGAGTGGAGTCACAGGTAGGCAGGGCAGTGAAGAAGGCTTTTGACACACTGGCCTTCGTCAGGCAGAATATTGAATATAGACGTTGGGAATTTATGTTGCAGTTACACACGACTTTGGTAAGGCCGCACTTGGAAGATTGTGTTCAGTTTTGTCAACTTATTATAGGGAGGATATAATGTAATTAGAAAGAGTGCAGAAGAAATTTACAAGGACATTGCCAGGACCCAATGGTCCGAGTGAAAGGGAGAGGTTGGACAAGCTTTGACCTTTCCTTTAGAGTGTAGGAGACTGAGGGAGTCCTAATAGAGCGGTATAAGATCATGAGGGATATGGATAGGGTGAATGCTCTCAGTCTTTTCCAAAGTTTAGTGAATCAACGACGAGAGGGGATCAGTTTAAGGTTAAAGGGGAAGGAATAAAAGGGAACCTGAGGGACCACTTATTTACATAAATGGCTGGTACGTGAATGAGCTGCCAGAAGATGTGGTTGAGGGGGATGTATTAACAATGTTTCAAAAGCATTTGGATAAATATGTGGATAGGAAAGGATTAGAAGGATATGGGACAACTGCAGGGAAATGGGGTTAGTGTGAATGGACATTTACAAGGTGGAGTCGAACCTCTTTGCTAATTAAAACCAAACACCCAGAAAAGCTCGCCTCACCTCGTAATCTGTTAACATATGAGTGATAGAGATCTCCTACATTCCACTATTTAAACAAAAATTAGCAAGTTAGTTTCTTAACTTTAATAGTGAACACTAAACAAAAACTATTCGCAAATACAAGCCCCTCTTTTCTTAGCTACTTACTATCTGACTCCAACTCTGTAAAAAATATGCTGTTCCAACAACCCACATATTAAACGTTACAATCTCAAGACCACACAGTCTCTTTTTCCCCCGCTGTTTTCACTCTTTCAGCTGCTGATCTCACTGGGTCATGTTTTTTTTTATTGCAAGTAGGTTTACATGAACATGTGTCTTTGATAGAGAGTGTTTGAGAGGGTCAGTTAGCACTCCTGCTCTGCAGCAGTTACTCTGCTGTTGGATGGCAGTGACTCTCCCTCTATTTTCAAAATGCTGGTTTTATTTACTTCCCATGATACAATAATTCTCATAATTTGATTGATTTCCAGGTGTACGAACAATGATATTCAAATTCCATTGGCTTCGGATATTCTGAGCATTATTTAAAGTCTTTGATTGCATTTGAATTGCTGTCAAAACAGCAACCAAAACTCAGGCTTCCATTTCCCAGCTAATTGTTACATTTGAAACAGTCTGACCTTTAGCTGGCATCTGTGGCTGTACTTTCGATTCAGCAAAACCCGTCCTATCTTAAAGTGAACAGACATTGATGAGCTTCCAGGCAGTAACATACTCCGGGCTATCTGTAATTCTGTATACTAACCTCCTTGAACCCCTCGATTAGATTCCAGGCCGTAACTCACTCTGTGCTATCTGTTATTCTGTATATAACCCACGCTGAATACCTCGATTCGATTCCAGGCTGTAACTCACTCCGGGGTATCTGTTATTCTGCAGATAAACCACCCTGAACCCCTCAATTAGATTCCAGACTGTAAATCACTCCGGGGTGTTGGCTGTTCTGTATATAAACCACCTTGAACCCCACGATTAGATTCCAGGCTGTAACTCACTTCGGGCTATCTGTTATTCTGTATATAATCCACCCTGAACACCTCTATTCGATTCCAGGCTGTAACTCACTGCTTGCTATCTGTTATTCTGTATATAACCCACCCTGAACCCCTCGATTCGATTCGAGGCTGTAACTCACTCCGGGCTATCAGTTATTCTCTATATAAACCACCATGAACCCCGCGATTAGATTCCAGGCAGTAATTTCCTGTCAGGGTTGAAAGGGAAGGCTGGTAGTTATTGGGAATTCTGGCTGACTAAAGA
Source organism: Chiloscyllium punctatum (assembly GCF_047496795.1). Classification (NCBI taxonomy): domain Eukaryota; kingdom Metazoa; phylum Chordata; class Chondrichthyes; order Orectolobiformes; family Hemiscylliidae; genus Chiloscyllium; species Chiloscyllium punctatum. The sequence goes on along the minus strand of NC_092772.1, from coordinate 348,767 downwards.
AATTGAGGGTTTGGTTCAGAAAAAGAAGGAAGTATCTGTCAGGTATAGAGAGGATAGATCGAGTGAATCCTTAGAAGAGTATAAAGGAAGTTGGAGTACACTTAAGAGGGAAATCAGGAAAACCAAACGCGGACATGAGATTGCTTTGGCAAATAGAATTAAGGAGAATCCAAAGTGCTTTTACAAATATATTAAGGACAAAGGGTAATTAGGGAGAGAATAGGGCCCCTCAAAGATCAGTAAGGCGGCCTTTGTGTGGAGCCACAGAAAATGGGGGAGATTTTAAATGAATATTTTGCATCAGTATTTACTGTGGAAAAGGATATGGAAGATATAAAATGTAGGGAAATAGATGGTGACACCTTGCAAAATGTCGATATTACAGAGGAGGAAGTGCTGGATGTCGTGAAATGGTTAAAGGTGGATAAATCCCCAGGACTTGATCAGGTGTACCCAAGAACTCTGTGGGAAGCTAGCGAAGTGATTGCTGGGCCTCTTGCTGAGATATTTGTATCATCGATAGTCACAGGTGAGATGCTGGAAGACTGGAATTTGGCGAACGTGGTGCCACTGTTTAAGAAGGGCGGTAAAGACAAGCCAGGGAACTATAGACCGGTGAGCCTGACCTCGGTAGTGGGCAAGTTTTTGGAGGGAATCCTGAGGGACAGGATGCACATGAAGTTGGAAAGGCAATGACTGATTCGGGATAGCCAACATGGCTTTGTGCGTGGGAAATCATGTCTCACAAACTTGATTGAGTGTTTTGAAGAAGTAACAAAGAAGATTGATGATGTCAGTGCAGCAGATGTGATCCATATGAATTTCAGTAAGGCGTTCGACAAGGTTCCCCATGGGACACTGATTAGCAAGGTTAGATCTCATGGAATACAGGGAGAAGTAGCCATTTCGATACAGAACTGACTCAAAGGTAGAAGACAGAGGGTGGTGGTGGAGGATCGTTTTTCAGACTGGAGGCCTGTGACCAGTGGAGTGCCACAAGGATCAGTTTTGGGCCCTCTACTTTTTGTCATATATATAAATGATTTGGATGCAAGCATAAGAGGTACAGTTAGTAAGTTTGGCGATGACACCAAAATTGCAGGTGTAGTGGACAGCGAAGAGGGTTTCCACAGATTACAACAGGATCTGGACCAGATGGGCCAATGGGCTGATAAGTGACAGATTGAGTTTAATTCAGATAAATGTGAGGTACTGCATTTTGGGAAAGCAAATCTTAGTAGGACTTCTACATTTAATGGTAAGGTCCTAGGGTGTGTTGCTCCACAAAGAGACCTTGAAGCGCAGGTTCATAGTTCCTTGAGAGTGGAGTCGTGGGTAGATAGGATCGTGAAGAAGGCGTTTGGTATGCTTTCCTTTATTGGTCAGAGTATCGAGTACAGGAGTTGGGAGGTCATGTTGTGGCTATACAGGACATTGGTTAGGTCACTCTTGGAATATTGCATGCAATTCTGGTCTCCCTACTATCGGAAAGATGTTGTGAAACTTGAAAGGGTTCAGAAATGATTTACAAGAATGTTGCCAGGGTTGGAGGATTTGAGCTACAGGGAGAGGCTGAACAGTCTGGGACTGTTTTCCCGGGAGTGTCGGACGCTGAGGGGTGACCTTATCGAGGTTTACCCTGGGATAAGGGAGTCCAGAACTAGAGGGCATAGGTTTAGTTTGAGAGGGGAATGATATGATAGAGACTTAAGGGACAACTTTTTCACGCAGAAGGTGGGATGTGTATAGCGTGAGCTGCCAGAGGAAGTGGTGGAGGCTGGTACAATTGCAACTTTTAAGAGGAATTTGGAAGATTATGTGAATAGGAAGGGTTTGGAGGGATATGGGCTGGGTGCTGGCAGGTGGGACTAGATTGGGTTAGGATATCTGGTCGGCATTGACAGGTTGGACCGAAGGGTCTGTTTCCATGCTGTACATCTCGATGATTCTGTAACTCTATAACTCACTCCGGGCTCCCTGTTATTCTGCATATAAACCACACTGAAACCCTCGATTAGATTCCAGTCTGTAACACACTCTGGGGTATCTGTTATTGTACACAAAATCATCCCGAATCCCCTTGATAAAATTCCAATCTGTAACTGACTTCCAATTTTAAGGGACTCTGTACATTAGCCACCTCAATCCTTTGATTAGATTCCAGTCTGTATCACACTCCTGGGTATCTGTTAGTTTATATATTAACCATCCAATCCAAACCCTGTTAAAATTGCCCATGGTATTCAGGGATGTGTAGGTGAGGTGCATTAATCAGGTGTATATGTGGAGAAAGCGGTCTGGATGGGTTATTCTTCTGTGGGTCAGTGTGGTCTTGTTGGGCTGAAGGGCTTGTTTCCCCATGGTCAGGATTATATGAATCACCCGGAACCCTCTCGATTAGATTCCAACGTGTAACTCACTTCCATGTACATGTGACTGGCATGTTTCAAAAACACCCCAAAACCTTCAATACTATTCCATTTCGATAAACACGAGGCGCTGCTTTTTGGGAAAGCAAATTTGAGCAGGATTTATACACTTAATGGTCAGGTCCGAGGGAGAGTTGCTGAACCAAGAGACTTTGAAGTGCAGGTTCGTAGCTCCGTGAGAGTAGAGTGGCAGGTGGATAAGATAATGAAGGCAGCATTTGGTATGCTTTCCTTTATTGGTCAGTGTTTTGAGTATAGGCATTGAGAGGTCATGTTGTGGCTGGACTGGACATGGGTTAGGCCACTGTTGGAATATGGCGTGCAATTCTAGTCTCCTTCCTATTGGAAGGATGTTGTGAAACTTGGAAGGGTTCAGAAAAGATTTACAAGGAGGTTGCCAGGGTTAGAGGATTTGAGCTACAGGGAGAGGCTGAATAGGCTGGGGCTGTTTTCCCTGGAGCATCAGAGGCTGAGGGATGACCTTATTGAGTTTTATAAAATCATGACGGGCATGGATAGGATAACTAGACAAAGCCTTTTCCTTGGGGTGGGGAGTCCAGAACTAGAGGGCATAGGTTTAGTTTGAGAGGTAATATGAAAGAGACCTAAGGGGCAACTTGTTCACTCAGAGGGTGGTACATGAATGGAATGAACTGTCAGAGGAAATGGTGGAAGCTGGTACAATTGCATCATTTAAAATGCAGTTCGATGGGTATATGAATGGGAAGATTTGGAGGGAGATGGGCCAAGTGTTTGAAAAAGAGTCTAGAGAAGGTTAGGATATCTGGTCGGCATAGATGTGTTGGACCAAAGGGTCTGTTTCCATGCTGTACATATCCATGACTGTATGACTCCGCGATTTTGTGACTCACTACATATTATCTGTTATTCTGTATGTAAACCACCTCAAACCTCTCGATTAGATTCCACTCTGTCTCTCACTCCTGGGTATCTCTTATGCTGTATGTAACCCTAAACCCCTCTATTAGATTCCAGTCTGGAACTCACTATTGGGGATCTGTTATTGGATCTGTGAAGTGATCCTTGTTGGATGTTAGACCGAAGACAAGATAAACTAAATGGTTAAATGTTACATTGGGAGCAGGAACACAGAAAGCTGCTGGTTCATTTCTGTCCTGTTACATATCTCGTAGTTTCAGATTGGGGCTGAATTTCTGTCACAATGGGGAAAGTCTCAAAAGCTGTTTACTGCCCTGCATGAATGCATCATCATAACATGAATTATCTTGCAAGATAGGAAATGGGTCAGCTCCTGGAAGGTGTCTGTATCCCTGTGTGTGTAATTCTATGTGTCTGTGATTCTGTGTGCATGTTCAATGTTTTATATATTTTCAAACTGTACTAATGTTGCCAGTCTCTCTTGCTTTTCCTTATTTATAAACTCAATGTCATCGTTTTGCTGATATGAAATGGTGGCTGTGGAAAAATCTAAAATGTTCTGCCTGACTGATTTGTGTCAAGAATACTTTCAGCAAGGGAGAGGGGGCAATGTGTCAAAAGCCATTTCCATTCATTGATGCTAGCAGAGATAGGAAATGGAGACAGCTCTTTGAAGGTGGTTAAAATGTAAATCCCAGAACTTGTTTACAGTTTATGTGGAGAGTCAATGTGACATTCCAGTAAGGTCTGTCTTACTTTCCAAGCTCCAAATATATGAGAATAACATAATATACAAAACCTGATAGAGCTCAGCCACTGAATTGTAGATTTGCAGCGTTGGATCAGAATTTTGCCTGGCCAGGCCTCATCCCAAATTGAAGGGATTCTCAAATCCCACACTGAGCTTCTGTGGGTTCAGATTGTGTGTTGTCTACAAAAAAAAAGAAAATAATGCACCTGCAATTTGACAAAGCTCTTTCTGGAACTTTTGCATCTGTTGGTTGAAGTATCTTTCAACAGGATTGAAGATAAATGAGACAGTGAGAGAAAGGTAGCACTGTAAACAGAATGGCAGTGCACTATAAAAGGTATATTAATAATTTCAGTGAAAGGGGAAAACAGAGGAGGATAGTCCTCAAACAAGGAAAGTTGGGAGTCAGTAAAGTTGTGTAGTTTGTGACTGCATTATGTTTATGTGAGTCAAGATTTGAAACCACTTGGCCAATAGTACACTTTGTGACTCACTCGCAGTTACAAGTTATTTCACATAAAAAGGTTAACATATCCCTCGATTACATTCCAGGCTGTAACTCACTCCGGGCTATCTGTTATTCTGTATCTAAAACTCCCTGGACCCCTCGATTAGATTCCAGGCTGTAACTAACTCCAGGGTATCTGTTATTCTGTACATAAACCATCTTAAATCCCCCGATTAGTTTCCAATCTGCAACACACTCCAGGCTATCTGTTATTCTGTAAATAAACCACCCTGAACCCCTCGATTAGGTTCCAACCTGTAACACATTCCAAGCTATCTGTTATTCTGTATATAAACCACCCTGAACCCTGCAATTAGATTTCAGGCTTTAACTTAATGCGGGCTATCTGTTATTCCTATATAAACCACCCTGAACCCCTTGATTAGATTCCAGATTGTAACTCACTCCGGGGTATCTGGTATTCTGGATATTAACCACCTGAACCCCCCGATTAGATTCCAGTCTTTAACTCACTCCGGGCTATCTGTTATTCTGTATATTAACCACCCTGAACCCATTGATTTGATTTCACTTCCTGACATGTTAAGCTCATATTCCCAACACAATCTAATCTCAATAATGATCAATGTATCACTGGTCCTCCTATCTGCTGGCACTACCATCATGTTAACTTACTGATGGTTACGTACATGATTACCTGTAGCAGTGAGACGCAGGTATACAGAGTGGTGCAGAACACATTTGGCATATTTGCCTGAATCAGTCAGAGCATTGAATCTAGGAGTTGTGGTGGTATGGTGCAACTGTACAGGATGTTGGTGAGGCCACTTCAAGAATACGGTGTACAACTCGGTTTTCTGCAGAAATGTCTTAGAAGTATGTTCCAGGACTGGAGGCTTGAGCTATAGGGAGAGGCTGATTACGTTGAGGTGTTTCCCCCTGGAGTGTCAGACGTTGAGAGGCAGCATTATAGAGGTTTATAATATCATCAGGGGCATGGATATTCTGTACAACCATGTTCTGCTCCCAAAGATGGTGGAGTCTTGAAAAAGAGGGCATAGGTTGAAGGGGAGAGGGCGAATGATTTAGAAGGGACTTGAAGGTAAATATTTCACACAGAGAGTGGTGTGTGTACAGAAAGTGCAGTCAGAGGAAGTGGTGAAGGCGGGTACAATCACAGGAGGAATATTGGCCAAATGCTGGCAAATGGGACTGGATCAGATTTGAGATCTGATCGGAGTGAACAGATTGGACTAATGGGTCTGTTTCCATTCTGCATGACTCTCCGATTCTATAAGAGGGATGACGAATACTTCTGAAAGGACCTTTCAAGTCGGAATTCTCTTCAATGGAAGGTTATCGTGTCTCTATGGTCACATTGATTGAAAGCTGCGTTAGTTAAATATTTGACAAAGAAGTGCACAATGGGACGCAGACAGGAAAGTGGGGCTGAGACCACAACCTGATCAGCTACAATCTTAGTGCCTGGTGGAGAAGGCTCAAAGTATCTAATGACCCACTCCTGCTCCTCAGTCCCATGTTCTCGTGTTCCATTTAGCCCCTCAAACCTGCTGGACAGGAGCAGTTGGAGGTTACGTACTCCTATAACCTGTTGCACAGAAACACAGGAGACTATTCAGCCCCTCTGTACTGTCCCACACGGTTTGAAGTGAATTGGGAAATGTAATTGGAAAACCCAGCTGGATGCAAAAGAGGCCCCTCATCTCTCTTCACACAGCTTCCCTTCTCTGCAACTTGTGCTTCATTTGTTGGTCATATTGTACACCCAGATTCAGTGTGAATACAGCCCCTATACCTCACTCAGGGATGGCTCACAAAATCCTCTGGTCTCCCTGTCTGCAACATTCAATAAGAGAACATTCATGAAAATAACACCCACTAACTTTCCAACAACAGAATGGGAGAACATCAGAAACAGGGGCATGTTGTTCACCCCCAAAGCCTGCCTTGCCCTTCTTTAAAATCATGACTGATCTACTCTTCGTATCAAATCCTCTTTCATACCCAATTCTTCATAGCCCTCAACTCTCTCACAGGTTAATGTCCATCTACCTCCTCTTCAAATACATTCAGTCATCTAGCTTCCCGAACACCCTTGAGGAGAGAAATCCTGATATTCAATACCACCTGTTTGAAGAAAACACTGCTCCTATATCATGGCCTATTGATGTGAACAAAGGATGTTGTCACAAGCGTTCAGATGAAAATGACTGGCCCCGATATCAAGGCAGTGGTTGCCTTCTGTTGACATAAAGGAGCTGAACAAAACTGGACATAATGGGAATCAGTGTTTGGGGTCAAACATGGCTCAAAGGAAGACGGTCATCATCTCAGTCCTGGGTCACCTCTGTGGGAGATCCTCAGGGTAGCTTCCTCTTTACAAACGTCTTCAGCTGCTTCATCAATGTCACCCCACCCCCACCCTCCTCACCATAAGATCAGAAGTAGGGATGGTCGCTGAAGATTCCACAATGTTCAGAACATTTTATCCCCCGTCAGCTCCTGAACTGGTCTTTGTCCGTGTGTAGCAGGATTCAGATTCCCTTGAGACTTGTGCTGTTAAAGTGTCCGTAACATTCATGTAACAGCACTGGCGGGAACTGCACATTGCCACAGTAAAACAAGAGTTCATTCAACACCTCACGCTGGTTTCACAGGAACATGAGGAAGTCATTCAGCGCATTGACTCTATTGGAGAAGAACAGGGACAGCCCATTCAGTACCTCCAGCCTAGTATTCAGGAAGAGAAGGAGTCGAGTGTGATGGGCCACACCAGAGTCCCCCGAAAATATTTGAAGGCGGTAGCGTCGATTCTAATGTTTTCTTACTTTAAAGGAAATGTTAAGTGTCTGTTCCAGATGCAATGTGACTGGTCAAACTACTCGGTGTGAAGAAAAACACTATCTACTTAAACACGAAAGAGAAAATGAAACCAAAGAAAGAGGAATTTAGAATAACGTAATTTTATTCGACAAGTTAACAGAAAAATAGATCGAGGAATATTACTAATGAAATGTTCCAATATAGGAAAATTCCATAAACACATCCCCTGGCAAAAAGAAATATTCAGACACAGTTTGTCGCAAATATTTCTCCAATCCAAGAATTAAAAACAGTATCAAGAGAAATTTCAGAGAGAGTAGCAGCCAGAAAACATCCACTGAAGCTTCCAACTCTGTGGAGACCCCAATAGTTTCTGATGTTACTGAGAAACCAAAACCCAGAGATCCTAATCTGTGAGAGCTGGCCACACCCATTCAGGCTGCATTAAAATAAACCTAAGGCCTCCCTAGCTGTTCCTCAAGTGGTCTTAACTAGCCAGCTTGGTAACGATCGTTCAATCTCTCTCATAAAAGAAGCCCGGACAAAATAATCTCTTAAAGCTGCAGCATTGTCATACTAGTCAGTACAATGAGCTGTCAAACAGGAACCAGGGGTAACCAGGTTGGTCCTGTCCAATTGGACGAGGAAGAAGCCAGTCAGTCCCTTGAGTCACTTACACAGGAACAGCAGGACGCCATTCCCACCTCAATGCACTTACACGGGGGCAGAGTGAGGTAATTTTTGCTGATTCCTGATGACTGTCTTATTCCCGAAACGTCGATTCTCCTGCTTCTCTGATGCTGCCTGACCCGCTGTGCTTTTCCAGCAATTGATGCTCTACTCTGATCTCCAGCATCGGCAGTCTTAAGTGTCTCCTAAATGATGCTCTAACATGATGACCAAGTAGAGCAGAGGCTGCACAGACAGACTGCTCCACGTTGTTCCTCCTGGCTCCGTTGCTTATGATACACACGTGGGACTTTAACGTGGTTTTCTAGTGTTGAGGAGGGAAGCCAATGTCTTGTGTGAAGTCTCAAGAAGGCACCTTCCATCTCCGAGAATCCAGCCTGCTGTCTTCTATGTAGGGTTGAAGCTGTGGGAATGGCTTCCTGTTTCAGACGAAAGGTATTGTGGCTGCTATTGGGGATTGTGAATAACCTGATGTTCAGTACAGGGTTCACACGCCGACTGCACAATAACGTGGGGAGAGTTAATTTAGGCAAATAAACTATTAGGTAAGCTACGTTCGACTGATGAATGGACTCTCTAAGTTCAAATAATGCTAATCGTGTTCATGTTGATTGTGTCTAGTGCACGTCCTGTTCAGTGTTACCTGTGTGCCTTACTCTGTCCAAGTCTATTTCCACCCATATGATCTGTCTGGCCATGATTACTATGATCTTCCTCCACTGCTCATAAATAAAGTGTTTCCCTGCACTGAGGTACACGTGACAATAAATCAAACCAATCAATCCTGGGTAAAGTATGGAATTCCTCTCCCTGTCAATGTCTCTTTTGGAAATAAGTAATCATTGCCACTCCTCGAGTTTCAGCGTCACCATTTCTTCGTCTCTCACAGCTCGACAGATTAAACACTCAGCTTATTCTCTCTATCCCCATGTTACCATCACCCGTGTCTGTGGTAAGGAGATCATTCCTTACAAAGGAGATCAAATCTGTTGAGAGTGCCACAAATGCTCTCTCAGCAAGGCTCTACAACAGCCGGAAGATGGCTTTACTTATGTACTCGAATCATCTTACAATGAAGGACAGCATACCATTGACTGCACCCATTACTTACACAGGGTTTGATTCGGAGCAGTCAGCATAAAATTGTGAGTGGGAGATCATGCCTCCCAAATTTCTTAGAATCCTTTGATGAAGTTACCAGGACGTTTGAGGAGGGCAGAGTGATAGACGTAGTCTCTATGGATTTCAGTAAGGCCTTTGATTAGGTTCCACACGGCAGGCTGCTCTGGAAGGTTCCATCACGTGGAATGCGGATGGGAGCTGGCCAATGGGATACACAGTTGGCTTAATGGTAGGAAGCAGAGGGTTGAGTGGAGGATGTTTATCAGGCCGGAGGCTTGGTCCATTGCTGTCTATTATCTATGATTTGGTTGAGAATGTACAAGGCATGGTTAGTAAGTTTGCAGATGACACTAAAGTAATTGGGAGCATGATCAGTGAGGATGTTTATCAAAAATTGCAGCAGGACCTGAATCAGGTGGAAAATGAGCCGACAAATGGTAAATGGAATTTAATATAGAAGCGTGAGGTCTTGCATTTTGGAAACTCAAATCAACGTAGGAGTTTCATGGTGAATGGGAGGGTCTTAAGGGATGCAGTGGGTAGAGGGACCTTGGTGGTCAGGTGCACGGTTCTCTAAGAGTGGACGCACAGGTAGACAGGGCAGTGAAGAAGGCTTTTGGTACATTGGCCTTCATCAGGCAGGATATTGAGTATCGAAGTTGGGACCTTATGTTGCAGTTACACAGGACTTTGGTAAGGCCGCACTTGGAGTATTGTATTCAGTTTTGTCACCTTGTTATAGGAAGGATGTTATTAAATTAGAAAGAATGCAGAAGAAATTTACAAAGACGTTGCCAGGACCCAATGGTCTGAGTTATAAGGAGAGGTTGGATAAGCTAGGACGTTTTCTTTAGCGTGTAAGAGACTGAGGGAGTCCTTATAGAGCTATATAAAATCACGAGGGGTACGGGTAGGGTTAATGCTCTCAGTCTTTTTCCAAGTGTAGAGAATCGAGGATTAGATGGGATCATTTTAAGGTTAAAGGGGAAGGAATGAAATGGAACCAGAGGGGCCACTCCTTTACACAAAGGGCTGATACGTGGATGAGCTGCCAGCAGATGTGGTTGAGGGGGGTACATCAACAACATTTCAAAAACATTTGGATAAATATGTGGATAGGAAAGGACTGGAAGGATATGGGCCAACTGCAGGGAAATTGGGTTAGCGTGAATGGACATTTACAAGGTAGACTCGAACCCCTCTGTTAATTCAACCCAAACACCCAGAAAAGCTCGCCTCACCTTGGAATCTATTAAAATATGAGCGACAGAGATCTCCTACATTCCACTATTTAAACAAAAATTAGCCAGTTAGTTTCTTAACTTGAAGAATGAACACAAAACAACAACTATTCGCAAATATAAGCCCCTCTTTTCTTAGCTACTTACTATCTGACTCCAACTCTGTAAAAATATGCTGTTCCAACAACCCACAGATGAAAAATTAAAATCTCAAGACCATACAGTCTCTATCTTCCCCGCTGTGTTCACTCTTTCAGCTGCTGATCTCACTGGGTCTTTTTTTATTGCAAGTAGGTTTACATGAACATGTGTCTTTGATAGAGAGAGTTTGAGAGGGCCAGTTAGCACTCCTGCTCTACAGCAGTTGCTCGGCTGTTGGATGGCAGTAGCTCTCCCTCCAGTGTTCAAAATGCTGGATTTATATACTCCCCATGATATAATAATTCTCATAATTTGATTGCTGTCTAGGTGTCCAAACAAAAATATTCAAATTCTGTTGGTTTCTGGTATCCTGAGCGTTATTTAAACTCTTTGCTTGCATTTGATGGCTGTCAATACAGCAACCAAAACTCAGGTATCCATTTCTCAGCTAATGGTGACATGTGGAACAGTGTGAACTTTAGCTGGCATCTGTGACTTTAATTTCCATTCAACAAAACCCGATCTGTCTTAAAGTGCCCATACATGCTTTTGGGTTCATAACATCTTCCTGCTTCAGAAAATAAAATGAACCAGCAGAATGAAAAGATGGCTACATTTCTTTTCCTCTAATTCTTCATCCTAATTATATGAAATACAAAAGTATTAATCTCAGTTATATCATTCATATTAATTCTGCACACCAATACAACACTGGAATAAGTCTAATCTTATCTACACTGCTTTCCTTTAAATCCGCGAAAACCCATCTGCTATCACATTATAGGAGCCACAGCATGTACAATTTGTGAGTTTAAAGTCGGTAAGGTAAGACTCCAATTAAATAGTCTCATATTCTGGTCTTTAAATATTTCAAAAAATGCGAGAGATTTATCGTTGTCCACAACCATCTCCGACAAATTGTTTGTCATATAAACATTAAAATATTGTCAGGCCAGTGTGAAACTTAATCATTCTTTTTCAACAATGGAGATTTTGTATTTTTTTTCTGGTGGATATTGAGTTTTTTCAACAAGTAGCCAATTAGCCATTCAATTCCATCATCCTCTTTCTGTATCAATACATCTCCGACCCCTATATCCCGAGCATCAAACACAATTTTCAAAGGGTTTCAAAATATTTACTGTAGCTAAAACTGATATGGTGATTCATCCTGCTTTAACATTCTCAAATGCCTCCTGGCATTGTTCTGTCCACCACAATTCAGTTTCCTTCTTTAATAAATCCATCAGTGGTGCCAATACGTTGCTGAAGTTTGCAACAAACATCCGATAGAATCCACTCAGTTCCAAAACTCGAAGCACCTCTTTCTTCGAGGATGGTCGTGGAAATTCCTCAAAGCCCTTCGTCTTTGTGTTCCATGGGGTCAACCTCCCATGTCCAATGTAATGTCCCAACAACGTCACCTCTGCCTTCGTGAAATCTGTTTTCTTTAAGTTTATTACCAAGTTTGCTTCTTGTAATCGTTCAACATGCTCTGTCAACTGTAAAATGTGAGCTTTCAATCACTCGCTAAAGATCACTACATCATACAGATAAACTGCACAATTTGTTGATATGGCCACAACTCTGTTTCTGAGTCTTAAATGTGTCTGGAGCATTATTCATCCATATGAAATACTCGATAAAGTTTTTTCACATCTCTGGTATCTTTCCTGGGTAATTTAACTGACTCCACATTTTTTTTTACTTGAAAGGAGCCACTAAACCTGGCTTTGAAGGGATTTCCTACCACCTGTAGCAATACTAATATGTCATCCCCACGGGAAATATTCAAAGTTTCAGTGATTTTATCTGCCACCTGCTTCACTCTATGCTGTGCTCTTCAGATACTGTTTAGCAAACTCACCTACTCCGTCTACTCTCTCCTTCACCTCATACACATAATCCAGGTGTGAGATTTCTGACTTTGGTCCTGTCAATTTATATTTAATTAATTTCAAAGGAGCTCTCACTTCAGGTACGAATATTATCTCAAAGGAAGTAAAGTGAGTAGATTTATTTGCGAGATCTCTAATGGCAAACAATTTAATGGGGCACCTTTATCCCAGTCATTTGGCCAACCCTGAGAGTACGCTTTTAACATAGTCTTCAGCATCTGATGCTAACTTTCCAAGGCTCTCTGGGGTTTAGGATGGGACGCATTTGATTTGAAGTGCTGTCTGCCAAAGCCATCCATGACTTCCTTTACCAGCTGAGCGGTAAAATGAGACCCTTGGCCTCACTAAATCTCTCTGGGCAGCCCACAGTGAGTCAAGAAAGCGAACAACTCCTCCACCTCCCTTTTTGCCTTAACACTCCAATAATTGAATTGCCTCTGGAAATCTGGTAGACACATCCAATATGGTCAGCAAGTAATGGTTTCCGCTTTTACTTTAGAAAGGGGAGCGACACAATTAATCATAACCCACGTGCAATGTTTCATCGAATGCAGGAATTGGCAAGAAAGGTGCTGGTTTTATTACTGCCTGTTACCTACCTACCATTTCGTATGTATGTCACATACAACAAAAATTAACAGCGTCCTTGTGCATTCCAGGCCAGTGGAAATGCCTCTGTACCTTAGCCTGAGTCTTCTGTTCACCTAAGTGACCGCCTTCAGTTAGTTTATGAGCTACCCATAACACTGTACATTACTGCTAACACAATCTGGTGCACTTCGGCCCATTTCACTTCTGCACTAACCTATCGGGGTCTCCATTTTAACTTTAGGATTCTATCTTTAAGTTAATAACGTTCAACAATATATTCTGATTCCTTTTCTGTGTGTGTGCATGTGTATGTGTGTGTGAACGTGTGTGTATATATCTGTTGTAAGTCCATTAGCCTTTCTGGACTAAACCCCCCTGCCTGATCCTCTGCCTGTTCAGGTTTATCCTGCACCGTTACATCAAACAGGGGGTCAGTTCACTGAGCATCAACCCATTTGTCTTTTTCGTTCGTTTTTCCTTCCTGCTGTAACTTATGACAGTGGAATCTTGTTACTACACAGTCTGGAAAGATTCCTGGGTAATTTTCTTTTAACTCACCAATTCCCTCGCTTTCCTTTGGCTTCTCCACCACAAGGGGTGCCACTCCCACCTCGCCTCCTGCTAAATCGTTCCCAAGAACAAACTGTATTCCTGGAAGTGACACTCTGTTACTCACTGTCACTGTTACTTCCCTAATGTTGATTTGGCACTGCATCCTGATGTTACACATGGGAATGCTTAATTTCTGTCCCCATTCCACAAATTAACACGCTCTTGATTAACATGCCAGAAAGTGTGAAAAAATCTTTCATCTCTTACTATTAGAGGGTGAGAGAAAGTGAGGGCTGCAGATGCTGGAGATTAGAATTGAAAAGTGTGGGGGGCTGGAAAAGCACAGCACGTCGTCAGCATCAGAGGGGCAGGTGCGTTGCCGTTTCAGGCATAAATCCTTCATCAGGAAAGTGGGAGGTAAGGGAGGGGGAAGGAGGTTGAGAAATAAATGGGAGGGTGGGGGTGGAGCTGGGTGGAAGGGAGCTTGGAAGGCGATAGGTAGATGCAAGTAGGGTGTGATGGTGGTAGGTCGGAGAGGAGGGTGACAGGACACCTATCGGTGATAGGACAGTTGGAAACCTCAAACTTTATAGCATCAACGTTGACTTCACCAAATTCCAAATCTCCCCTCCACCAACCTCTCCCAGATCCAAACGTTCAATCTAGCACTGCCCTCTTGGACTGCCCTAACTCGATATCTTTCTTTCCACCTATCGAATCCACCCTACCCTCCGATATATCACTATCACTCCCACTTCCATCTTCTTATTGCCTTCCCAGTGACCGTTCCACCAGCTCAGCAACGACCATCGTATTTATCTTTCAGTCCCCTTGTCCCCCCACCATGTTCCTGACGATGGGTTTCTGCCTGATATTCGATTGTTCTGCTGTTCGGATGCTGCCTGATCTGTTGTGCTTTTCCGACGCCTCACTTTTCAACTATTAGAGACTGAGCAGATCCCATCTCTCACAAAATTATAACTTCTTGTCCTTCTCCCCAGTTCTTTCTGAGTAAACTTTATCTACAGAGGTGAATTCTTTAGAGAGATGAGGCACTGCCTCCATACCCAGCCCTTGCCGAGGCTGTGCAATTTCCTGCAGCTCCTCAGCTCCAATTGGGGTCTCCTTTACCAGTTTCACTAATGCCACTGGGCTTAGCCTCTTCTACCACATCTTTCCCCAAAGTGTCTTCCTTTAACGCCCAGCACGGTGTGCCCCAGCTTACTGCAGTGAAAACAACTTTTTACCTGTGCCCTTCTTAAACCACCAACACTGTAATTTTATGTGATCCACTCCCTTATAGTGAGAGCACCTGAGGCCTTTCACCACCTTTCAACCCCCTTGGGCTTCTTTCTTCACCCGTGGTAAACTATTGTGAGCTACTGTTCGCTTTGTAATGTGTGATTGTCCCTTCTCCCAATTTCTATCCCTCACAGGATGAAATTCCTGCCAGAAGCTAAATTTCATCTCATGCCGCAATGCATATTTACCTGCCATTTCTGCCGTGCTTCTCACTTCTTGAACTTTCTATTCATTCACATGAATTCTTACTATCTCTGGAAGTGAGTCTTTTAACATCTCCAGCGGATTAATCTCCCTTCAAGCCTCACAGGTCTTATCCATTTTTAAAGCCAGCACCCATCTATCAAAATGACTGTGGTTAATTCTTTCAAAGTCAATATAAGTCTGACCTGGTTCCGTCTCTATTTTTCTGAACTTCTGTCTATATGCTTCTAGTACCAATTCATAACCTATCAAAATAGTCAATTTAACATCTTGATAATCTCTTGATCCCTCATCTGACAGCGCTGCACATACCTCACCAGCTGTGCCCACCAGCTTAGTCTGAACTGGCATTACCCACAAGTTCACTGGACACGTCATCTGCCTAGCCATTGTTTCAAATGAAACAAAAAAGGTTTTGACAATTTTCTCAACAAAATATGGCAAGTTACTAACCTAGTTGTATACATCCCTACGTTCTCCCTTCATCTCCATCCTGTTAATTTAACTTTCTTGTCTAATTCCCAACTTCTGAATTTCAAGTACCCTCTCTCTTTCTTTTTCCTCTCTTTCTCTTTCGTCTCTCTCTGTTTCCGTCCCTTTATTTATCATCGAACTCCAGTTGCCACATTTGCAATTTAAGTTTTTTTATAACGCTACTGCAGTTGCCTATTTCTCTGACATATCAAAGTGCTTAACCAACTCCATTACAATTTCAGCTTTTCTTTTCTCCCTGGTTAAACCAAATTCCAACCTATTTGCTAATTCTAAAAATGTCCTCCTTCTGTCTTTCTAAACTTCCTTGGAAAATTTGGGAACCTCTTTAGTAATGTTAAAAGCCATTTCCGTCACTTTTCATTTAACCAATCACAAGTAACAAAATTAAGCGAATTTTCCCACTGGTTTTATTTGAAGATCAAACTCACTAATTGCAATGAGTTGGAATTTTCTGGGACCTGTTGTATCTCAAATCTGTTCAAGTTTGTCCAAGTGCCACATGGCAAGGCCCTAAACTGTTATGACATCAATGTCGAACCCCTCTGTTAATTAAAACCACACACCTAGAAAAGCTCACCTCACATCATGATATGTCAAAACATGAGCGACAGTGAACTCCTAAATTCCACTAGTAAACAAAAAATAACAATTTATATGTAAGCAAGTTAGCTCACTGAGCTTGAAGATATGTTTTCAGAAGTTTCATCACCATGACGAGGTGATGAAACTTCGCATTTTTCATATCTGCACAACACATTGTAAATGAACGACAGAGACACAGTTAATGAAAAATTATGCATATGATGTATAAAATTGATTAAACATTAAAACATGATTTGATCCTCTCAACGTTCCGTCCTTTCCTGGGATTCCCATGTCTAATCTCTCATTCTTAACAGGATGTGTGCTGCAAATTCGTGATTCTGGTGTCCCAACTTATTTCAGTTAATCCCCTTTCTACCTGGACTTCAATATGTTGGCCTGCTGGGTTATTCCCAAAGCTAGTGTCAGTCACATTATTGGAGATAAATATTTTGGCATCAGACTCAGCATTTGAACATATTACTCTGTTGTACATGAACTGTACAAAAGACCACAGCACACAGGCATGGCCAAAACATTGGGGGATGTTCATCTACTTCTTTCGATAATGTGGTTGCCTCATTTTCCACATCTCCATATCTATATCCTGTCTCTCGTTCTCCCTTTGTATCTCGTTAAGAAATCCACCAATTATTCTTCGTGTCCCATCTCCCAAAACTCCTTCTTTCAGTTTATATCTAACGCTCTCTTCAAGATGTAATGTGGTTATAATTAAGCAATGTAACTACAAAGACAGGCGGGCGTAGCTGGCCAGAGTTAATTGGAAGGGGAGCTGAGCTGGAAAGACCACGGTGCAGCACGGAGGAGGTTCTGGGGATAATTCGGAAGATAATACCAGAAATGCAACTCCAAGAAGATGAAACATACTCATGGGAGAACAAGGCAGCCATGAGTGATAAGGCATCAAACCAAAAGAGAAAACATACAATGTGGTGAAGATGATTGGGAATCCAGAGAATTCATTGGGTCTGAAACTACATAACGCTGGCATCACTGACACTACAGAGTTCTTAATCATGGTCAGGGAGAGAAACAGAGGAAACACATTGACTTTAAACACAGAAGATGGCATTTCTCAAGGAAAAAGATTCAGGTGAATTAAACATTTGAATTCAGTTCAGTTAAATGCTTTTGTGGAATGTGTCAGATTGGAAGCAAGACGCGGGTAGACAGACCCTCAGCAGAGTGAAAGTTTGAAAATGGAAGTATTTCCACATCAGAAACCAGGTTAGGTCACTGAGTGCAGGACTGATGGTTGAATGGGTCTCAGTGAGAATTGGGGAACAGACAGCAGAATTGCATTACGGATATTGCATCTCGAAACTGCGTATTCATGTAGTGCTGTAGACCACAGCAGCAGGAGAAGCAGACATGCATTCAACCACAACCTCAAACTTTTTGCCAGGATAACACATCAGTCCGTCTTTGCCATCAACACCATCTATGGCTCAGTCACGTGTGTGGGTGAACATGTCAGAGTCAGAATCACATGAACTTTAACCTGATACTAACTCATTAAAGCTACCGGACTTGACCAACAGATCCGATCGAAGCACTGCAGTCCTGTCACATTCAGTCATAAATGATGATGGACGATTAAACAAATGACAGGAGGAGAGGGCTCCACAAACATTCCCACCCTAAATAATGGAACAGACCTGCACATCAGTGTAAAAGAGAAGGATGTTTTATCTGCACCATCTTCTGCCAGAAGTGGTGAGTCGATGATACACCTCACCCTCATCATGATGCTCACAAAATCACAGATTCCTCCAAATACCCTTCACATCATTGCATTTCGAACTCACTGTGTGAGTTCTTATAGAAAGCCTTCTGATAATCTCAAATATGCCAATTCTACTGGATCCCCATTATCTATGCTATAAGAATCAACTTCAAACAATTCCAAAGTTTGTAAAGTTTGATTTCCCTTTCAGAAATGCATACTGAATCTCTCCAATGTTGCTGCTAATGTGTAAGTATCCAATATCACATCCTATATAATAGATTCCAACAGTTTCCCGACAAATGTCAAGTTAATTTGTCAGCAGTTCTCCACACTATTCCTTCTTCCCTTTGTAGATGCTTGGACCCCTACCATTCATCTATAGTGCTTGGATCACGTTTACTAATGTACATTTATCTACATCAGCTTCTGGACTCTGCAGAATGTACCAGAAAATAGAACGCAGTCATCGACAATGCAATCAATACTTCTATTTGTGATTTATTCCTGAAGATTTTGGTATGAAGTACATCTGGACTGTCAAGCTTAGCAATGCTCAATCCAGCTGCATGTTTAATATTGCCTTGTTACTGATATGAATTGACTTTATGTCTTTACTTCCACAAGTCCTATACAATCACTTCGTATTTCTGGGTGATATTCTGGATCTTACTCCATTAAGACAGATGTATAGTAACTGGTCATTTGCTTTACCATTTCCCCGTTATCCACCAGAAACTCATCTCTCCCAATTGCAAATTTCCACATTTGATAATGTTTTTTTTCTTCTGAAATATCGATCATAGATTTTTGCAGTCTTTGTGTTCCTGTTTGTTTCCATGCATGTTCGCTTTTTGATTTCCTGATCAGTTTCATGGCCCTCCTTTTCTGGATTGCAATTTTCTGAGAATTCTTAGGATTCCACAATGTCTGGAATTCTTCTGAAGTCATTTCCTGTGATTAATATATTCTTTAATTTGTTATGTTAATCATCATTAAGTCACTTACTCACTCTTTGGTGATTTCACCTGAAATAAGTAGATATATCTTTCAGACTATGCAGTGTTTCTAAAAATCTCCTGGTCCTGACCAGATATATTCTGGTCCTATGTACCTGGGACCTATAGACCAGCAAACCTGATATCTCTAGTGGACAAGTTTCTTGAGAATATTCTGAGAGAGACGATATACATGCATTTGTAAAGGCCGGGTGTGATTTTGAGCGGTCAGCACGTCTTTGTGCATGGGGGATCATGGCTGAATAATTTGTTAGAGTGCTTTGGTGAAATGACCAGTAACTTTGACAAGGGCATGGTGGTATATGTAGTGTATATGGATTTCAGTAAGGCCTGCAGTAAGATTCCACATATTATTGAATTTTAGATCAGATGGAATTGAGGGGGAGCTGGCAAATCAGATCATAGATTTGCTTCATTGTAGGTAACAGAGGGTAATAGTGGAAGTATGCTTGTCGGGCTAAAGGCCTGTGATGAGTGGAATGCCTCAGGGGTCGGTTCTGGAGCTATTACTGCTTGATTTATGCATGTATATTGTATATATATTTACATATTACACACATCTATGATTTAGATGAGAATGTACAGGCATGAATTATAAGTTTCAAGATGACACTAAAATAGGCGGTATCGTGGACAGTGAGGAAGATTATCAGAAATTTCAGAAATTGCAGCAGTGCCTTGATCAGGTGAGAAAGTGGGCTGAGAAATGGCAAGTGCAGTTTAATACAGATAATTGTAAGTTCTTGCATTTTAGAAATTCAAATTAAGGTAGGAGTTTCATGGTGAATGGCAGGGCCTTAAGGAGTGTATTGAAACAAAGGGACCTTGGAATTCAGGTTCAAGGTTCTCTGAACGTGGAGTCACAGGGAGATAGGGCAGTGAAAAAGGCATTTGGCAAACTGGCCTTCATCAGTCAGAGTAATGAGTATCGAAATTAGGGAGTTATGTTGCAGTTATACAGGATGGTGGTGAGGCAAAACTGGTAGTGTTATGTTCAGTGTGTTCAATTTGCTATAGGAAGGATGCTATTAAAATGGAAATAGTGCAGAAGAAATTTCCAAGGATGTTGCCCGAACTCAATGGTCTGAGATATAGTGAGAGTTTGGGCAAGATAGGAGTTTTTACTTTAGAGTGTATGAGGCAGAGGGGGATCTGATAGAAGTAATATAGGATCATGGGAAGCATGGATGGAGTGAATGCAATCAGTCTTTTTTCCCCCAGGATTGAGCAACCCCAACACCATCTGACCGAGGGGAAAGAGTAAAAGGGAACCTGAGGAGCAATTTCTTTTACACACAGGGTGATGTGCACGTGGAATGAGATGCCAGAAGAAGTGGTTGAGGAGGGTAGGTACACAAAATTTAAAATGCATTTGGATAAATTCACCGATAGGAAATAATAAGAAGGATACGGGGCAAGGGCAGGGAAATGGGGTTAATGCGAATGGACATTTTGTTCAGAATGGACCAATTTGGGCTGAAGTGCCTTTCTCTGAGCTGTCGGACTGTATGACTCTCACAATCATTGCTTCTCCCATTGAATGTTATATCATACTTCCCCAATTCATTGGAGCGAACTTGACCCTCCAGCCTCCAGTCTTCCATCATGCGTGACCAGAATGATCAAACATTCGATATTGTATTCAGACGCCGTGTAAAAATGCAACATATTGATGTCACTATTCCTCCAAAGCTGCTTCAGAGCAAGGTTATTAATTAGTCCTCCTGGCAACACAACACCAAATCTGAAATAACCTGCTCTCTAGTTTGGTTCACAACATACTGTTCAACCTACCTAATACACACTTACGGAAGTTATTGTTCACAGCATGAGTAGTTACTGCAGAATCAATGCAACTTGAGACCATCTATTCTTACTGCAGCACCCACGATTATTTGTTACTCATTAACAGGATGAGGGGGTGGGCGTCCCTGGATAACCAGCGTTTATTGCCCATGCCGGAGGGCAGTTAACAGTCAGCAGCGTTGTCTTGAGTCTGGAGTCACATGCAGGCCACACCAGGTATGGACTGCAGTATCCTTCCCTCAAGGATATCAGTGAACCAGATGAGTTTTTCCAACAATTGCTAATGGATTCCTGGTCATCATAAACCCTTGATTCCAGATACATATTGAATTCAAATTCCACCATGGCAGGATTTGAATTCATGTCCCCAGAATATTACCTGGGTCTCTCAGTTAAGAGCCCAGTGATAATATCACTGAGTCATTGCTCCCCCTTGCATTTACTTGCATACCTAATTTCCAGAGCGTATGGTGTAAAGTATTTACGTGACAGATTTGGTTTTGAGATATAACACACTCATGTTTTCTTCACCTTGCTATTTGTAAGATTCTGTGGGATGCGAAGGAAAGGGTCTGTGGCGTTATCAGCGATAGACTTGGACAAGACGTTCAGGGAGACTCAACTCAACGCTGAGATGATCTGAAGAGTTGGTCAGCAATGCAGGACAAGCATCAATATTCTCCCCCCCTCCACTTTGCCAGGATAAGTGTCACCATATTATTCTGCTCCCTTACATTCACTGTCCATCTTTTATAGCACCTACCCCCGAATAAGGCTCACACTCTAACTCCAAATAAGGTTCAACCACGACCACACTCACTGTTGAATTTAGCACCTTCCCTCCCCCACTTTTCTGTCACTGACACAATTGCCCCGCACACTAATACCACTCCAAGGATACAACACTGTGACCGAATCTCTCCGGACACCTCACTCTTCCCCCTTCCCCTATACCAGCATTAACAGCAGGGACACACACTCCCACCCTCACTCCATCACCCCTCTTCTCCCAATCCAGGAGAAACAGCCTGGAATAGGACCTTAAGGTCCGAGCCGGGTTTTAGAGTGCCCGATATCCGTTCCCTCACACTCTACCTCGACATGTGGGGAGGATCCTGGAAAGAGCCAGAGAGGACCAGGACACCTTGTGTGGAGATTCTGAAACATAGACATCCCACCAGCCAAGTAAGCTGCAATGTTCAGTAAAGAGCAATTCTCAATTTAAACTCGCTGGCATTTCCAATCTCATCTCTCTCACTTTTCAGGCTTGGTTAAAAGCATTAATGAAAGATTAAAACTAAAAATAATGTTTATTCTCTTCAGTAAAAATGTTAAAAAGAACAAAATCAACGATATCATTTCATTATGAAAAATCTAAAACATGACGTTCATTCAAAATTATGGACAATCCTCGTAAATACTCGACATCATTTCTCTCACTAAATCTTCTTACCAGTGTTTGTATTCTAGCATCTGCTTCTTTAATTTCAAAGGAATATCGTGCCCTGCTATCAGATGCTCATCGTAAATGTCCCTTCCTCTCTGAACTTTTCATAAACTGTCAATATGTTTCCAAACAACTGGATGTTCCACATCAAGTTCGCACTGTCATCTCCTGTAGACAGCTTCTGCATTATTGTTTGTTTTGTCCTCATTGATTAATGTTCTTTCATATAAATTCCACATTCCAACTGGAAAAAGCTGTGGACGCCGACCATTTCCTCTGCGTAATCTTCTACCTTCATAGTTATCCTCGAACCAGTGCAGCAGCGATTGCAATTAATCTGGAAGCGCATCAGTCAAATGTTCAATCGCTTCATGGATGATTTCAATCTGAATAAATGAAAGACTAATTATCATTTTAGTTCTGAAAGAAAGCTCTGAGTCAATGTTATAATTACTCAACTGTCTTTTTAACATTATTACTAAACGGAATAAACATTATTTTTATTTTTATTGCTTTGATTATTGCATTTATCGAAGCCTGAAAAGGAATAAATATGAGCTGCGCTGAAATAGTTCTGCGCCTAAATGGGTCTGCGGCAAAATGGGCTGCACCAAACAGACCCCACCAAACAGAATGAAGTATTCAGTAAATTGCACAGCACAGGAGGACGCCATATAACCATCCCAGGCTGTTATGCAGAAGCAGGGACACCCTGAGTACCTGTCAGGAAATGCAGAGTGGAATTCTTCAGGGATCTGTGTGAGGTCATCAACAAATTACAATCTATTCTAATAAACCGGATGAAGCAGATGGAGCTCAGTTTGCTCATGCACCAGGATAGTCATTCAATAAAATGTCAAATGGAGACAGAGCATCTGCAATTGGATACAGACAGGGGACGGCAGAGAATCTGCAATCGGACACAGACGGGGGAGAGCAGAGCGTCTGCAATGGGATAGAGACAGAGGGAGGGCAGAGAATCTGCAATGGGATACAGACAGTGGAGGGAAGACTGTCTGCAGTGGGATACAGACGGGGGAGAGCAGAGCGTCTGCAATGGTACAGTTGAGGATGGCAGAGCATCTGCAATGGGATACAGAGAGGGGGACGACATAGCGTCTGCAATGGGATAGGGACAGGAGGAGGGCAGAGCGTCTGCAATGAGATAGGGACAGGAGGAGGGCAGAGCGTCTGCAATGGGATACAGACCGGGGGAGGGCAGAGCGTCAGCAATGAGATACAGACAGGGAGTGGGCAGAGGAACGGCAGTGCGTCTACAATGGGACACAGACAGGGGGAGGGCAGAGGAACGGCAGTGCGTCTACAATGGGACACAGACAGGGGGAGGGCAGTGCGTCTACAATGGGACACAGACAGGGGGAGGGCAGAGCGTCTGCAATGGGAGACAGACTGGGGGAGGGATGCACCTCTGTAATGGGATACAGACAGGGAAAGGGCAGAGTGTCTGCAATGGTATACAGACAGGGGGGAGGGAAGAGCGTCTGCATCAGGATACTGATGGGTGAGGGCAGAGCATCTGCTATTGAATACAGACGGGGAGGAAGGGCATCTGCAATGTGATACAGACGGGGGAGGGCAGAGAGTCTGCAACGAGACACAGACAGGGAGAGGACAGAGCGTCTGCAATGGGATAAAGACAGAGGGAGGGCAGAGCATCTGCAATAGGAAACAGACAGGGGGCGGGCATAAGATCTGCAATGGGACGCAGTCAAGGAGAGGACAGATCATCTGCAATGGGATACAGACGAAGGAGGGCAGAATGTCTGCAATGGGATATGGACGGGGGAGGGCAGAGCATCTGCAGTGGGATAAAGACAGTGGAGGGAAGACTGTCTGCAGTGGGATACAGATAGGGGAGGGCAACGCGTGTGCAATGGGATACAGACAGCAGAGAGCAGATCGAGGGCAATGCGTATACACTGGGATACAGACAGGGGAAGGGCAGAGCCTCTGAAAGGGAGACAGACTGGGGAAGGGATGCACGCCTGCAATGGGATACAGGCAGGAGGAGGGAAGAGTGTCTGCAATGGGATACTGATGGATGAGGGCAGTGCGTCTGCAATGGGATACAGACAGGGGAAGGCAAAGCATCTGCAATGGAATACAGACAGCGGAGTGCAGAGCGAGGGCAATGCATCTACAATGGGATACAGACAGAGGGAGGGCAGAGCATCTGCAATAGGATACTGATGGGTGAGGGCAGTGCATCTGCAATGGGATACAGACGGGGAGGCAGAGCATCGGCAATGGAATACTGACGGAGGAGGGCAGATTGTCTGCAATGGGACACAGACAGTGGGAGTGCAGAAGGTCTGCAATGGGACACAGATTGGGGGAGAGCACAGCAACAAGCAATGGCATACAGACAGAGGATGGCTGTGAGCAAAGCTTCAGCAGAAAAAAAAAGCAGTACAATATATATGATTGAAATTTTCCGTTTTCGGGAAAGGACGAAACAGCAGAAATTTATTTAAATGCAAAGAGAATGCAGAACTCAGTGTTACAGAGGGATTTGTGTGTCTTCGTACATGAATCACATCAAATTAACCTGAAGATGTAGCAAGTGATTTGGAAGGTAAATGTCGTGATTCTGTTTCATGCATGGGGTGTTGGGTATGATCTTAGCGATGTTTTCTGCATCAGTACAGGGCATTGCTGACATTACATCTGTTGTATTATGTGTAGTTATAACTGTCTAAACTGAAAATAAAAAAAAAACAAAATTGTTTTCGAAATGTCTCAAAGATATTCCTCTTTACGCATTCTTGGGATGAAGACATTACGTTATGAAGAATTAACAGCTCGGCCTGAGAATGAGGGATGTTTTCTTGACCATAAATGATCTTGAGAAGAGTGCAGTTGGTGAATACCGGATGGATATTTCTTCTTGAGTGGGAGAATAAAACTGGGGAAATTCTTTAAGAATAAGTCAGTTTCAAAGGAAAGGTCTCTGGACAGAAAAATTGTACTGTGAATTCTCTTCCTGCATGCTGATCGACAAGCTGAGCTTTTCCAGCAATTATTGTATATGTTGAAGCATATTCATTTTAACACAGATATTGTGAAGACATGAAACGCTTATTTTTACATTATGCAAGCACATATTAACACATCTTCAAAACAATCATGGCCATTTATTGTTAATGAATTGATTCTGCAATGACGCACTAACCTGGAGTCAAGAATGTGATGGAGTCATATAGTTCAGACAATGTTCAAGAAGAGCTCATGGAGTCCAGTGTGGGATTGATAACGTTATTGATTTAACTGACAGATGGAAAATGTAGCCTAACTGTGGAGAAACATTCAATTGCTCCCTTTCTGTTTCCCTATCGCTCATCACAGCAATGTGTGGGAGTGAAAAAAAACCCAGTCGTCTTTCCCACCAATGGAGGATTCCTGATGAGGATTCATTGGAATCTCCCCATTGCCTGAAGCAAAACAGTTCAGCCGAATTCAATTGTTTCATGAAGAAATCCCATTGTCAGAAGGTTGTGCAAGCCGAATAACTGCAGAGTAATTATCCGACTCGATAGTGAGGGGAACAGACAGGAGATTCTTTAGCTGCAAATGGGAATCCGGAATGGTGTGCAACCTCCCACAAGCCAGGGTCCAGAATGTCTCAGAGCGGCTGCAGAACGTTCTCACCTGGGGTGGGGTGGGGGGTGGTGGTAGCGGGAAGCAGCCAGAAGTCATTGTGCACATTGGTACAAAGGACAGAGTGACACAGGTAGAAATAGTGTTGACATCCTGTCGAGTGATTGTAGAGAGCTAGGGAAAAGGAGAAAAGACAGGACCATGACAGTGGTAATCTCCAGTTTATTTCCAGTGCTCCGTGCTAGTGAAAGTAAGAACAGGAGGATATGGCAGATGAAGAAGTGGCTAAAGAATTGGTACAGGGAGCAGAGATTTTCGGATTACTGGTATCTTTTGTGGGGCAAGGTGACGTGTTGAGGAAGGACGGGTTTTACCTGAGATGGAAGGGGACCATTATCCTGGCAGGCAGGTTTGCAACTGCTGCAAGTGAGGATTTCAACGAGATTTGCTGGGGTTGGGGTCGGGTGCGTGAGGGATCCTCAACAGCAGGGAGGCAATTGCGAGGTTGGAAGGAGATACAGTAATCAGAAACAGTAAAATGAAAAGACAGATCAGGCTAGACAACGACAGGGAGCAAGGAATGCCTGTTGGATTAAATTGCAACTGTTTCAATGCAAGATGGCTGACAGGTAAGGCCGATGAACTCAGGGCATGGATCGGTGCGTGGGACTGGGATATTATAGCCATTACTGAAACATGGCTAAGGGAGGGACAGCACTGGCAGCTTAATGTACCAAGGTACAGGTGTTTTATGCGGGACAGAGATTGTGGAAGGAGGGGACAAGGAGTTTCATTGTTGATTAAGGCGAGTATCACAGCAGTAAACAGAGATAAAATAACTGATGAATCATCCTGTGAGGATTTGTCTGGGGAGCAAATAAATAAGAAGGGAATGGTGATAGGATTTGGATTGTACTATAGGCCCCCAAATAGTAAACAAGGAATTAGGGGAACAAAAATATGTAGACAGACTGGGGAGACTTGCAGGGCCAATAGGATTGCATTAGTAGGAGATTTTAATTTTTCGAACATAGACTGGGAATGACATAGAATTAAGGACTGAGATGGGGTGAATTTATTAAGTGTGTTCAGAATAGTTTCCTCAAGCAGTAAGTAGAGGGTGCAACTCGGGAAGGGACAAAACATGACCTCCTCTAAGATCTAGGGCAGGACAGTTGACTGAGGTGACAGTGGGGGAGCATTCTAGGACCCGTGACCATAGTTCTATTAATTTTTAAATAGTTACGGAGAAGGACAAAACTGGTCCACATGTTCAAATTCAAACTTGGGGCAAGGCGAATTTTGATGGAATTAGACAGGAGCTTGTAGGGGTTGTTTGGAGGAGTTGGTTTGCAGGCGAAGGGACCTCCTGCAAGTGGGAGGCCTTTCAAAGTGAAATGTCTACAGTTCAAGATCTATATGTTCCTGTGAGTGTAACAGGCAAGGTTGATAGGAAGAGGGAACCTCGGATGTCAGGAGATATTGAGGCTTTGACCACCAAAAAAGAGGCGTGGCTCAGGTCCAGGCAGCTGGGATCGAGGGAAGACCTGGAGGTATACAGCGGACACAGTAGTTCACTGAAGAAGGAAATCAGGAGGGCGAAAAGGGGGCACAAGATAGCTTTGGCTGAGAAGTTTAGGCTGAATCCAAAGAGGTTCTTTAAGTATATTAAAGAAAAAGGAATAACTAAATTAGAATATGACCCCTCGAGTTCCAAAGTGGACATGCAGGTCGAGAACCGTAGGAGATTTGCGAGATTCTCAATGAATATTTCTCCTCTGCCTTTACCGTGGAGAAAAACATGAAGACTAGGGAGGTTAACAAAGGTCGTAGTGTTATCTTGGGGTGAGTCAATATCACAGGAGAAGACGTGTTGGATGCATTAGAATGTATAAAGTTGGATAAATCTCCTGGTCCGAAACAGATGCATCCAAGAACACTACAAGACGCTACAGAAGAAACTACGGGGACCCTGGTTGATGTTTTTGCATCATAGTTAGCTACAGTTTAGGTTCCAGAATATTGGAGATTATCAAATGTTGTGCCATTATTCAAGAAGGGAAGCAAAGAAAAATCTGGGATCTACAGACCAGTAAACCTAACAACTGTGGTAGGTAGGTTATTTGAGAAGACTCTGAGGAATGAGATATACATGCATTTAGGAAGATAAAGTTTGTTTAGAAATAGTTTTTTGACAGATTCCCTACGTACGGAAACAGGCAATTTGGCCCAACAAGATCACACCGACCCTCCAAACAGTAACCCACCCAGTGCCATTCCCCTACCCCATATTTATCCCTGACGAATGCTCATAACACTATGGGTAATTTAGCATAGCGAATTCACCTGACCTATACATCTTTGGATTGTGGGAGAAAAATGGAGCATTTAGAGGAAACCCGCACAAATACAGTGAGAATGTGCAAACTCCACACAGAGAGTCACCCGAAGCTGGAACAAAACCTGGATCCATAACACTATGAGGCAGCAGTACTAACCACTGAATCACCATGCCACCCTTGCCTTTTGCAACACAGTTCAATGACACAGGTACAAAATCTATTCTGCCCTTCATCCATGATGCACGTTCCAATATCAGATAATTTATTCTCGACTGAAAATGTCATATTATTATTATTTACTAATTTGTATGTTATTATTAACTTTAATAATAGATGTTTTTAACCGGAAATATTGAATGGCTTTGTGAGTGGGAGATCATGCCTCTCAAATTTGTTTGCGTTCATTGATGAAGTGACCAGAAATGTTGAAGAGGGTGGGGCGTATACGTCATCTGAATGGTTTTCACTAAGGCCTTTGACAAGGTTACCATTGATAGGCTGTTCTGGAAGGTTAGAATCGCAGGGAATCCAGAGCGAGCTGGCAAATTATACACATAATTGGCTGTTAGTAGTAAGTCGAGGGTAATAGTGGAAGGATGCTCTCGGACTGGCGGCCTGTGATACATGACGTGCCTCAGGGGTCGCTGCTGGGCCCATTGCTGTTTGTTATCTGTATCAATAATATTCCTGCGAATGTACAAGGCATGATTAGGAAACTTGAAGATGACACTAAAATAGGTGGTATCGTGGACAGTGAGGAAGTATATCAGAAATTGCAGCAGGACCTTGATCAAACTGGAGAAATGGGCTGAGGAATAATTTGGCAACGTTAGATCAAAGTAGGAGTTTCATAGTGATTGGTAGGACCTTAAAGAGTGTAGTTGAGCAGAGGGACCATGGAGTTTAGGTCCACCGTTCTCTGAAAGTGGGGTAATAGTTAGACATGGTAGTGAAGAAGGCTTTTGCCACACTAGCAAGCATCGGTCAGGACATGGAGGTGAGCAGTTGGGAAGTTATGTTGCAGTTATACAGGATGTTGGTGAGGCTGCACTTGTCGTGCTGTGTTCAGTTTTAGTCAATTTGTGATCGGAAGGATGTTTTTTAATTTGGAAAGTGTGCAGACGGAATTTATAAAAATATTGCCAGGTCTCAACAGTATGAATTACAGGGAGAGGTTGGACAAGCGAGGACGTTTTTCTTTAGAGAATAGAGGACTGAAAGGGATCTTATAGAAGTTTACATGGATAGGATAGATCCAGCCTTTTTTTCCTAGAGTTGGGGAACCGAGGAGGAGAGGGCATCAGTTTAAAGTGAGAGGGGAATGAATAAAAGGGAAACTGATGGAAACTGTCTTACACAGAGAGTGGTACACAAAAAGAATGAGCTGCCAAAGGAAGTGGTTGAAGCATTTATATTAACGATATTTAAACAGCATTTGTGCAAGTACATGGACAGGAAAGGACGAGAATGCTATGGGCCAAGTGCTGGGAAATTAGGTTAGTATGGTTGAATATTTGGGTCAGCATGGACTGGTTTGGGCCAATGGGCCATGGAGTGTGCGTGTGTGTGTGCGTGCGAATGTGTTTGTGTGTGTGTGTGAGAGACTGTGTGTGTTTCTCAGCATTTTTCAAAGTATAATATCAATGTACATATTTGCAATATACTCTCGTCATTCCTCTTTCCATCATAGTTTGAGTCACTTCATTATTGGTCATAAACGTGTTGTTTTTGTAGATTAAAGAAATCTGCCTGACTTGTTCCTAACACTGACCCTGACACACTCTGAGAACTACATCATTGGCCATATCATCAACCTCGTTATAATTATTTTTTGTGGCCAGTGGAGGAGTGGGACTAGAAAAGGGAGCAATGAGCCAAAACAACACAGGGAATTATCAACTCAGTCAGCCAACGTTAGTGCCGAGGAGTTCATTGGAGAGAATTCTGAGGGATAGGATTTACATCTATTTAGAAAGACAAGGACTGATTAGAGATAATGAATATGGATTTGTGTGATGCAAATCATGTCTAATTAATGTGATTGAGTATTATGAAGAGGTGACAAAGAAGATTGAAGAAGACACTGTGGTGTACAATTTTTACACAGACTTCAGCAAGGCATTTAATAAGGTTCCCCATCGTAGACAGATTACTAAAATTAGGTTATATGTAATCGAGGAAAAACTTACCAATTTGGATACAAAATTGGATTGAAGGTAATGGATTGTTTTCCAGACTGACGATCTGTGGCCAGCGGTGTGCTGAAAGAATCAGTGCTGAGCTCACTGCTTTTTATCACGGATATAAATAACTTTGATGTGATTATCGGAGGCATCGTTAGTACGTTTACAGATAACATCACCAAAGGGGTGCAGTCAACAGTAAAGAAGATTATCTCAGAATATAACGGGATCCTTTACCATCAATGAGCCAAGGACTGGCCGATGGAGTTTAATGTTGCTGAACAAAGGGAACTACGGGTGACGATTCATAGTTCCTTGAAAGTGGAGTTTAGGTCGATTGAGTGGTGAGGAATGTAGTTGGCATGCTTGCCTTAATCGGTCAGAACATTGAGTATAGGAGTAGGGGTAGGGCGCTTGTACAGGACGTAGGTGAGGCCACTTTAAGAATACTGCGTACATGTCAGTTGACTCTGCTAAAGGATGGATGTTGTTAAGCTTGAACGGGTGCAGAAAAGATTTACATGAATTTTCTGGAATCTGAGGGTTTGAGCTACAGGGAGATGATGAACAGGATGAGGCTTTTTCCCCTGGACTGTCAGAGGCTGAATGGTGATATGACAGATGTTTTAAAAAGTCCTGAGGGGCATGGATCGTCTGAATGGGCAAGATCGTTTTCCCAGTGTAGGGAAGTCCAGAACTAGCTGGCATAGGGTGAAGATGACAAGGCAAAGGCTTAGAAGGGACCTGAGGTGAAAATATTTCATACAGAGGCTGGTGGGTGTACTGTCAGAGGATGTGGTGAAAGTGGGTACAATTACACGTTTAAAATGTATCTGGATAGGTACGTAAATAGGAATGGTTCAGAGGGATGTGGGCCAAATGCTGGTTAGTGGGACGAGATCTGATTAAGATGCCTGATTGGCGTGGACAATTTGGACAAAAGGATCCGTTTCCACTCTGTACGACACTCTTATTCTCACAGCGAAAAGAGGAAAAATTCTAAAAGTGCCATTCGAATTGGGAATTCTCTTCCCCGGAAGTTTGTGGTGGTTCTCTGATTACAAGTATTCACAGCTGAGTTGGTTAAAGATTTGACAGAGAAGTGAATCACGGATAATGGGACACAGACAGGAAGATGAGGCTGAGACCAGAATCTGATCAGCCACAATCTTAATGCCTGCTGGAGAAGGCTGAAATTCTCTTATGACCCACTCCTGCTCCTCAATCCCATGTTTCTGTGTTCCATTCAACCCCTCTAGCCTGATAGACAGGAGCAGTTGGAGTCTCCTTACTGTTATAGCATGGTGCACAGAAACAGAGGAGACCATTTCGTCCTTCAAGACTGTCCCACAAGGTTTGGGAGATTTGGAAAATGTAAATAGAAGACCCAGGCTGGATATAAAGAGGCCCCTCATCTCTTCTGACAGAGCTTCCCTTCTCTGTAACTTGTGCTTCATTTGTTGATCATGTTTGAGACCCAGATTCACTGTGAATACAGCCCCCAAATCTCACCCAACAGTGGCTCATAAAATCCACTGGTCTCCATAATTGCAACATTCCATAAAAGACCTTCGAGGAAAATAACACCAACTAACTTTCCAATAACAGAATGGGAGAACATCAAAACAGGGGCAGGTCATTCACATCTGAAGCCTGACTTGCCCTTCACTAAGATCAAGGCTGACCTGCTCCAATTCTCAAATCTTCTTAATGTCCAAGTCTTCTTGAGCACTTCCATAGAACACAGAACAAAGAACAGTACTGATTTGGTGATGCCGGTGTTGGACTGGGCTGTACAAAGTTAAAAATCACACAACACCAGTTTATAGTCCGACAAGTTTAATTATAAGCACACGAGCACTTGGAGCGACCGACGCTCCTTCATCAGGTGATAGTGGAGGGCTCAATCCTAACACAGAATTTATCGCAGAAATTTACAGTGTGATTTAACCGAAATTATACATTGAAAAATTAATTGTCTGTTAAGACTTTCATCTGTTAGAATGCCATGATAGTTTCACTTCTTTCATGTGTAAATTACAAAACTTTTTTCTTAAAGTTGCATTCTCAGGTTAGCTGTTAACAATAGTGATAGCTGGACAATATGTTGAGGATTTTGCCCCCCTGTGTTCTCTGTCTAGGCCGTGATGATTAGATTGATTCTAATCTAAAAAGTGAGGTAACGGAGTTTTACATGAATTCATGCAGTTTTTGAGTTCAGAGCTCTACATGAATGCATGCAGTTCAGATCTTCACCCCTCGCTGTTGTGCCATTTATCCTATTCAAAGATCAGACTAACCTACATGCTTCCGTTCACTTTGTTCCATGTGCCTATCCAAGAGTCTCTTATGTGTCCCTCACGTATTTGACTCTACTACCACCGCTGACAATGCATTCGACACACCCACCACTCTCTGCGTAAATAATCTACCGCTGATATCTCCCCAAAACTTCCTCCAATTACTTTAAAATTATGCTACCTTGTGATAGACATTTCAGGGAAAATGTTTCTGGCTATTCACTCTCTCTATGCCTCTCATCACCTTGTACACTTCTATCAAGTCACCTCTCATCTATTTTTCCTCCAGTGAGAAAAGCCCTCGATCGCTCACGGTTTCTTCATAAGACCTGCCCTCCAGTCTAGGCAGCATCCTCGTAAATCTCCTCTTTACCCTCTTTAAAGTTTCCTCACCCTTCCTAGAATGAGGAGAGCAGAACTGAACACAATATTCCCTGTGCGGTCTGAGCAGGGCTCTATCGAGCTGCAGCATAACCTCGCAGCTCAATCCCCCTGCAACTGATAGCCAACACACCATATGTCTTCTTAACAACCCGACCAACTTGGGTAGCAACTTTGAGGGATCTGTTGTCACGGACCCCAATATCCCTCTGTTCCTCCACACTGCCAAGAATTAACCATGTATTCTACGTTCATATTCAAGCTTGCAAAGTGAATCACTTCAGTTTGAACTCCATCTGCCACTTCTTAGCCCAGTTCTGCATCCTGTCAATGTCCCGTTGCAACCTACAATAGCCCTCCACATATTGTACCACTCCAACCACCTTTGTGTCATCGGCAGACTTACTAACCCACTCTTCAAAGTAACAAACAGCAGAGGTCCCAGGACTGATCCCTGCTGGACACCACTGGTCCCTTTCAGTGATCTAGCTCCCCTAAATCTCTGTGTAAGAGAATTCCTGACATTCACTACCCTCTGTTTGAAGAAAACGTTCTCTGCTTCTACACCATGACCTATTGATATGAAGAAAAGAGGTAACACAGGTGCTCAGGTAATAGAGACTGGCCCTGAACTCAAGGCAATATTTAACTGAGGATGACATCAAGCAGCCTGAACAAAATCGCACTTAATGAGAATTAATTATGAAGTCTACACTTTTTGGAGTCATTCCCGACACAAGGGAAGGTGATTATCATAGGTGGGCATCAATCATCTCAGCTGTGGGACACATCTGTAGGAGATCCTCAGCATAGCTTCCTCAGCTCTGGCATCTCCAATTTGTCTTCATAGAATCCCTACAGTGTGGGGAAGGAGGCTATTCACCCCATTGAGTTCAAACTGAGCAGATTAGATTCCACTCAGTGTGGAAACAGGCCTTTCGTCCCAACCAGTCCACACCAACCCTCCGAAGTGTAACCCACCCAGACACATTTCCCTCTGACTAATGCACCTAACATAATGGACAATTTAGCATGGCCAATTCACCTGATCTGCACATCTTTGGATGTGGGACGAAACCGGAGCACTCAGACGAAACTCATGCAGACAAGTGGGGAATGTGGAAACTCCACACAGACAGTTGCCCAAGGCTGGAATCGAACCTGGGACCCTGGTGCTGTGAGGCAGCTGTGTAAGCTACTGAGCCACCGCGCCAGCAGAAGATGGGGCATTCACTGAAGTTTACAAAATTTTCAGAACAAGTTGTCCCTCTTCCGCTCTTGAAACAGTTTGTGACCATGTGCTGCAAGACCTGGACAACATTCAAGATCGTGCTGTTAAAGTCTGGGTAACATTTATGTAACAGCACTGTACATTTCCACAGTAAAAGGAGGAGTTCATTCAGCATCTCAATCTGGTTTCACAAGAATATGGGGAAGCCATTCATCCCATCAAAACTACAAGGCAAGAAGAGGGATAGCTCGATCAGTCCCTCCTGCGTGTTGCACATGAAGACAGGGAGTCTGCTGAATCCCACATTTGACTTACATGGGATCAGAACGAACCATTTCACACCCGGAGTCACTTACAAAGGAACAGGAAGAGGTTATTCAGTTTGTGAAGCCACTAACGCAGGAACAGGAAGGTGTCAGAGATGCTCCAACATCACAAACAAATGGAGCCGGGGCTAGACAGACAGATTGCTCCAAATTGATCCACATGGCTTAATTACTCATGATACATATGTGTTACTTTAACATGGGTTTCTGGCAGTCGGAATGAAGCCAACGTTTTTAGCCATTCTTCAAGTTATCTTCCATCTCCAAGAAGGCAGACCCATGGTCTCCGTGGAGTTCAGAAGCCGTTGGGGAATAACTAACTGTTTCAGAATGAAATATTTTGGATGCTGATAGGATTGTGTACAAAGTGACATTCAATGCAGTGTCACACAGTAACTGTCCAATTAACTGTTCAGAGTTCATTCAGAGCCTGTACCTCGCTGTCGATCGACATGGGGGCTCTGCAGATGCATGTGAACTGTCTTAAATCAAACATCCAATGAAAAGTATGAAATTTTCACCCTATTAGCTGTTCGGGACATAATAATTTTCTGTCCATACCCATCAAACTTCAACTTCTTAATCTCTCACAGCGCTACAGATTAAACATAGTTCCTGCACTCTCTCCTCATGGTAACATCATGCCAGTGTCTAGTTTGGTAAAACTACTTTGTTCTCTCTCAATGACAAAAGGATCGTTGTTTATAAAGCAGACCAAACCTTTACACAATGCACCAAATACTCTCCCAACAAAACACGATCAGTTGGAAAGATATTCTAACTTTTGTACTTCAATCATTTTGCCTGAAGAGCCACATATCATTTCCTTCCTGCCCCTGTATGAATTCTGTCAGTGACTTATGACCAAGGACATCCAGGTCCTTTTCAACAAAAGCACTCGCCAACCTCTCTACCATTTAATAAATATAAATGTACATGATCATATTTGTTGTTCACATCTGAATCATTTTTATACCTTGTGAACAGCTGTTGCCCAAACACTGATCCTGTTGCCACCCAACAATCCTTCAGTCCAGAGAAAAACAGCATTCTTCTCGTATCTCCATTACCCAATTTTTAATCCATGTGCTATATATTCCAGCCCTACCTACCTATGGACTCTAACATTCACCATTCACCTGTATTCAAACTTGTCAAGCGTCTTCTAAAAATACAAATACACCACTCCCAATGGTTCTCATCTGTTGATGTCACAACGGACAATCTCCACAAACAGGTTTATCAATGAACATTTCCCTTTCCTGAATCTAGGCCGAATGTACCAAATCATACCATTATTCTCCAAGTATCTAGTTGTCACGTTCCTTATAAAAGGTTCCACTATTTTTTTTTCTCACGGCTGATATCAAGCTAGTTAGTTTTCTGTTTTCCCTCTCCATCCTGTTTTAAATATTTGTGTTTACAATAGCTGATGTCCACTCTGCAGCATCCTTTCCAGAATCTAGCTAGCTTTGAAGAATAATCAGTAATTCTTTCATTAGCTCTGCCCTCATCTCAATCACTCTGGGATGGAGCTCATCAGATGCAGCAACTTATGAAACTTCAATTCAATTAGATTTTCATTAACATACTCTTCATTAATTCTGATTTTCAGCAGTTTCCCATTTTTACCAGTCACTCTGTTCCCTAATATTTCTGGAAATTAGTTTCTATACCTTCCTCTGTGGAGATGGAACCAATGCATTCCTCTCAGATACTTTCAGTCAGCTGGTGAATACATTGGTTGTTTGCACTTAAGAGATAGTGGAGATATTACTCACTGCTGCCTGTGAAGTTCCAGAATCAACCGAGTTTCATTCATTGTGAGTGACAGCACAGTCCTGTCCCTGATATGAGACTACAGGTTATACTGACGGAGGGGATACAGCTCAGTGACCACCTCGATTTTGACACAAGCTGGTTTTACACTTTACACCTGAATGGGTACAGCTTAGACAAATGTTCCTGAATATCCCAGAGAGTATCGTACAGTGCTGTGCTCCTCCCTGTTCACACAGCTTCCCTTCTTTGTTGTCTCAGTTCCATTTGTTTACCATGGACCCAAACACACTGTAAATGCAGTATTCAGAGTGGGGTCCCCAGACCCTCGGGGCTCCCTGAATAAACCCAGTAGCTGACATCACAATCCTGAGAACACGATCCACAGAACCTCCACTGACTTTCTAGATGACAGCAGCAAATCAATTCCCCACACCCAAAGTGCATCCATTCCGAGTTGAAAATGCCTCGGTCTCCTCAGTTTCTCTTCCTGGCTGAGATAGCTGTTCCATCTCCCCACAGTCGCACAGTAACAGTTACTCTTTCCAAAGAAGCAGTTGACAATGTAACATTATGTTTCTTTACATCTCAGCAACTATAAGTATTGCTGATGGAGTTGATCACCACACTAAGACACGACAGATAGAGGGAACGTAACTCACGTTAAGCAGGAACATTCCGTAATAGCTATGATATTCAGGAATATGTGAAAAGGGGAAACGTTCAAATAACTTCCCATTCTATTTTCTTTCTAGTCTATCATCAGCAATCCTTTTGATTGCTTTGCCTTTCTCTCCCTCTCTCGCTTTCTCTCTCCCTTGCTGCACATGATCCACTCAACACAAACCTCCCGCTCACCCTTCCGGTCATTCTTGATATAATAATATTATTTCCCAGTTGCATTCAGTTTTGATAGGGTCACTGAACTCGAAATGTTATCTGTGTTTCTCCCGACAGACTGCCATACCTGCTGAGATTCTCCAATATTCTTTCAGACGGTGGAGAATTTCATTTCAAATCTCCAAATTCCACATTTCCTTTTTTCTTTCACCTTTCATGTTGTTGTTTCCCAGGATGCCAGCCTCACTGGCAAGGGCAGTATTTGTTGTCCGTCCTAACTGCCCTTGACCACGCGGCCATTTGTAATTGCAATATGGAACCAATCACATTGTTGTGGGTCTGACGTGACACTTAGTCCAAATCGGGCAAAAATATTAGGTTTCTTTAGCAAAGGTTATCCATAAAATAAGAAAAGAAATCCTGATGGCTTATGGTTGCCATGAGTGAAATTAGGTTTCATTCCAATTTTTAGTCACTGGAATTTAAATTTTATCATCGGCATTGGTGAGATTTCAAACAGTGCTTTTAGAGTCATAACCTGTGCCTCTGCGTTACACGGTCAGTGACATTATTACTCTGATACAGAGTCCCTGTCGTTAAGTAACTATAGAGCAAGTTTGTGGGCAAACTATTTGTATCTGGAAGAGAAGTCAGAAGAGTACTGGAGCCACATAAACTGTCATTAATGAAGGGGTAGATGATGGCGAAATCAGCAACAGAACTCAGGCAGAGTTGGAAACGGGATATTATGTAGGTGGGTGTCGGCAGGTTTGATGACAAAGATAATATGGAGACATAAAACAGTTCACGGTAAAAAGGAGACTCAAGATTCTGAACAGTCTTATTCCTGCTCAGATGTTTACGAGTAAGTAGATTGGAAATACATGAAAAGGAAGTGACGTTTGTGACTGAAATTTTATGTATTTGTGAAATATTATTAACCAGAATAACAATAACATTCAGCATCATTTATAGAATTGACAGAGATAAGCTTACCAGGAACACCAACAATACCGAGAATGGGATAGTAACCCGCTTGAATAATCATCAGTCCAGCTCGTATCCGCCACACTAAGCCTACCCAATTCCGAGAAATCCAGTAAAGACCCCAAGATAAACTCCTGTCCAGTGTTGTAACATTCCAGTCTAATGTTCTCAGATTCTGATCCATTGTTGGAACATTCTAATGTTCTCACATTCAGGTCTCTCTCTCTTTCTCTCTAACTGCTGATCTCAGTTTTGTTGAGGATGACGCTGCGCCTGATACATGGCGTAACAGGTTGAAAGAATCCCCTAATAATGGAAGAGGGAAACTCTCCAGTGACCAAGTTAGGTCCAGGGAGACTGGTATTAATCACAGTCACTGAACAAACAACTCCAGTTAACCCCTTTCACGGGAACTCTGACATATCACAATAATACTTGGCCTGGGTGGGATTTTGATATCACTGATTTTTGGGCTAATGGCATATCTCCATCTGTAAACATAGAGGTGAAGGAGAGAGATAATGCTTTTCTTCAGAAGTTCAAATATTCTATTGTGTTTTGGCAGGGTAGGAATTGCTGAGCTCCCGAGGCCATTTGTACCTGATCACCAGGCCCGCTGCATCTTTTTGTTTTATATATTTATGTTTAACTTTGACTTTTATCTGTTCAGCAATAAACGGCTGAGATGGGTTTAGGCATTTTTCAGAAACACTTACAGTGCCATAGATGGTGTAGATGCAGTCATTTCCTTGTGGTCCTTGAAGCTGCGGCCTGTTCCTGTGGAGTGATGGTCAAACTCTCACAGAACCAGGATTCTTAGTTTTACCTTTTGCCAGTTATTGCTTGGGTTTCAGAAGGGTTGGAAGGCAGGAAAGCTATCGCCGGTGCTACACACTCTCTCTGTGATTTCTCTCGGAACTGCCTTTTGATGTTCTTTCCGCCTAGATTGGAGAATTGCATGTCAGACAATCTGTTTCATGAATTTGTTTTTGACATGTGTGTATTTATTGGATGCTACCACATTGGAGCATGTACTGTATAGTAGTTAAATAACCTATTATTCTGCTAAGTTTTCCAACAGAATTAAGTTATTACAAGCTCCTCTTCCTTTTGTGTTCTTTTGTGTTTGAATAAATTGTGTTTTGCTTAATGTCGAATATTTTGACCAAGTAAATTCTATCTGAAACACAACTCCTCATATTTTCCAGCGGAATGGGCTGAGCTGGAGGAGTGATAATTCTGTCAGAAATTATATCGGATACTCAATCCACCTCACAGATCTAGCCCAGGCATGTATAAGCCCAGATGTGATACCTGCTCAGCATGAAGCACTGCGTAGACCAGGCTCATGTACTGCTCAGCAATCCAACCAGGATTGAACACTGTTTAAAGCTCACCAGTCCACTACTTATTTGTCCAACAGTGCACTGTGTCCAGGTATGATGAATGAACATGCTATTGGTGTAAGTTAAGATGATGGAGAGGTTTGAATTAGCATTTGTCCTGCAGATTTGTGACTGGGAGTAGGGTTAGCAGAGTCTTCGCCTCATTGGGCTGAACCTAACAATAATTTGTCTCAGTGCCATTTCCATTGAGTGTGACAGAGGGAATGTCGGCACGAGGACGAGCTAGTTTCCTGGTGCTATCTTATCGAACTCACCTCATTAACTACCTACCCCACTCCATGGTGTCGCTCTCATTCAATGCCAGCCCTATTCTCCTACCCATCATGGCTGGAGGCACTCGCCATCATCCGTATGACCATGGATATTCCGTGATCCCTGGCATTGGTGCCGTCTTGAAAAGGCCAATGGGTATACGGTTGAGCTTTCTCAGTTTCGAGCTATCCTGCACAGTTTACCCGAGCATGGCAGAAGAGGGGAAATTTCACCACAGCTTGTCGACAGGGGCATGGAAGTCCTGGTGAATGAGCTAGTGCAGAGGGGAACCATTCTCTTCCCAAAGGGGTCGCACCACCAGACCCACCGAGCATGGTCTGAGCTCACCATCCAGCTTAGTGCAGTATCTGCGGTCTGAAGAAATTTCCAGCAATATAGGACAAGCATCAATAACCTTCCATTTTATCTGTCAGGATAAGGGTCACTGTATTCTCTCTGCTCCATCACGCTCACTGTATATCTGTAATAGCACCTACCCACCAAATAAGGCTCCATCGTTTTCACTGCTGGATGCAGCACCTCCTCTCACTGTCACCTGCGCAATACCTCCATATGGTGATGAAATGTTATCATGAGTGCTGTTTCTAGAATTCTCTGAATGATGTCATTTGTACACTGTTCCAGATAATTTCAAAATAATTCCCAACTTTAGCAAAGTGTTCATCCCCCAGTATGTATGGCATCAGAGGAAGGAGCAGAGTTTTACATTTTTTAAATCACTCAGGATGAAAGTGCATTATGAGGCCATTAATCCTCTCAAATATGCTCCACTGTTCAGACAAAGGGAGCACCGACTCATTCTGTTCTTGAAGGCAGGTGCCACATTGGTGGGTCTCCAGTTTTGCGGGAACACTCCTGTAAACCAGAGAGTTATAGAACATTTCACACAATGCCACCAAACCCTCTGTAACCACTTCTATTAAGACCAGCTATGAATGGCTGATGACCTGTTTACCCTTGGTCTTTTCTGTTTGAGGAAATCCTTGTTCGTTTCGATACAGACAGTGCAAGAACTTTCATCCGACTACAATTTTGTTTATATTATTGAACGATTTTGCGCCTTCCCCTGTGAGGAACGATGCAAAATACTGTTTTAAATTCTTTGCTTGTTCCCTGAAACCAAATCCCCAGTCACATCCTCCAGGTGTCCCACATATCCACTCCTGCCTTTCTTCCAAGGGTCACACATACATCATAAACGTGATTTATTCGAGAGGGGAAATCTCTTGCGGTTAGTTTTTTTTATATTTCTTGCCAGTTTTGGGATATTTTTCTTTGTATTTTGTTTTATACAATCTGCTTCTGGTTCCAAAAATAATCTTCCCAAAGGTGGCTGACACTAGTGCTTGCCAATCTGAATTCTTCAGTTTGTGAGTGATTAGTATCCTCCACATCCTTTGTGTATCATGGGTGGTTCGCCTTCACATCTTCATATAATCTTCTTGTTGACCAGAGACCATCATTTCTGAGCGTTATTAAGCAGGATATGCTAAATGTCTCCCCCATACATCTACTGACCTTAACCTGAGTCTATTTTTACATTCTGTTTTAGACCAAATATAAGACATAAATCGGCAATTGAAATACCTGTACTGGATTAGTGGTGCTGGAAGAGCACAGCAGTTCAGGCAGCATCCAACGAGCAGCGAAATCGATGTTTCGGGCAAAGAATGGCTTTTGCCCAAGACGTCGATTTCGCTGCTCGTTGGATGCTGCCTGAACTGCTGTGCTCTTCCAGCATCACTAATCCAGTATTTGCTTTGCAGCATCTGCAGTCATTGTTTTTACCTAATTGAAATACCTGCCTCTTTTCCACCATTTGGGGGAACCTCCGTATGTGGATGAGCACATGATCAGCTGAGAGTGACTCCATTCTCCCAGTTTCTCTGTGATTTCTGTTTGATGATGCCACATTCCAGTGGGAAGCTTCCTACGTGAGCAACTTTTCTCTCAAACAAGAAATCCTCTAACTCTGATGGACTGATCCTTCTGCTGTGTCTGTCCCATCTCCCTCACTTCTGCCCTCATTTTGTCCCCTCCTTCCCAGAAAAATGATATATCTCCCCTTGTCCTAACTTTCTACTGCACTAGAATCCACATTCACAGAATCATCCTCCGCCAATCCTACCACCTCCAGCAGGACAGCAC
Source organism: Chiloscyllium punctatum (assembly GCF_047496795.1). Classification (NCBI taxonomy): domain Eukaryota; kingdom Metazoa; phylum Chordata; class Chondrichthyes; order Orectolobiformes; family Hemiscylliidae; genus Chiloscyllium; species Chiloscyllium punctatum. The sequence goes on along the minus strand of NC_092772.1, from coordinate 306,723 downwards.
CATCAAACACATCTTCACTTCCGATCCACTGTCAGTATTTCACAGGGACCATTCCCTCTGTGACACCCTCCACCACCCCGAACACTTCCACACTGACCCCCCATGGCCCTTTCCCATGCAATTACAAAAGCTGCAACACTTGCCCATTGACCTCATCCTTCCTCACACTCCAAGGCCCCAGTCACAACTTTCAAGTGAAGCAGCATTTCACTTGCACTCTTTCAATCCAGTCTCCTGTCTTTGCTGCTCACAATGCAGTCTCCTTCACATTAGTAGGCCTATCAGCTGCTTTGAGGAACATCTCTACTCTGTCTGTAGGAATGACCCCAAACCTCTGATTGCTCTCCATTTCAATAATCTACCTTGCTCTGAAGCTACTGAGAATGCTTTGAAGAGGTAACAAGCAGTTAGATAAAGGAGAGTCAATGTGAGTTAACTATGTGGACTTTCAGAAGGCATCTGATAAAGTACCACACAGGAGGCTGCAAAGTTAGACAAGGGCCAGTGGTGTAATTAGCCAGGTATTAACATGGATAAAAGGTTGGCTGTCTGGCAGGAGGCACAGTGGAGATAAAATGGTCCTTCTCAACGTAGCAGGCGGTGACTAGTAGTGTTCCACAAGGTTCAGTGTTAGGTCCGCAACATTTCACTTTAGAGGTTAATGATCTGGATGGCAGAACTGAGGGCATTCTGGCTACGTTTGCAGATGATGCAAAGATAGTGGAGGAGCGTGTATTATTCAGGAGGCAGGAAGACTGCAGAAATATTTCGACAGTTCAGGAGAGTGTGAAAAGGAGTGGCAGATGAAATACAATGTGGGAGACTGTGAGGTCATGCATTTTGTTCTGAAGAATGCAGGCATGGACTATTTCCTAAATGGGAAGAAAATTCAGAAATCTGAAGTGTAAAGGGACTTAAGATTCCAAGTCCAGGATTCACTTAAGAGAAACTTGCAGATTGAGTCAGTAGTGAAGAAGGCTATTATGAAGTTCTCATCCAACTCGAGAGTACTATAATATAAAGGTGAGGATTTGGATGCTTTCTACGTCTCTGGTCAGACAACATCGCCAGCATTTTGTACCTCATACCTTAGGAAGGATGTATTAAACTTGGTGCGTTTCGAGAGAAGGTTCAGCAGAAATGAAAAGCTTAACACATGAGGAATGTTTGCGGACCATAGTTTATATTCGATGGAGATTAGAAGGATGGGGGGATCTGATTGAAACTCACAGAATACTGAATGGTATGGACAGAGAGGACATTGGGAGGACACTTGCACTGACATGAGAGACAAGGACATGAGGGCTCAAGCTTAGAGCAAAGGCAAGACTCTTTCAAAAGGAGACAAGATGAAACTTCTTTAAGCAGAGAGTGGTGAAACTGGAATTCCTTACCACCGAAGGCTGTGGAAAACAGATCGTTGAATATATTTACAACAGAGAAGATAAGTTCTTGATTGCCAACGGGATCAAAGGTTACGGAGCGATAGCAGGGAAATGGGGTTGGAAATATGACAGTCATAATTGAATGGTGAAGCCGACTTCATGGACCGAATGTGTACTTTTCTGGTCCTATAGTCTTGTGGGCTTATACAATTTCAGTCCTGGAAGGAGCGCTGGCTCAGTAGTTTGCAGAGGTGCTCCACATGTGTTCCATTACAGCCTTGGGTGACTGCCTGTATGGAGACTACACATTGTCAGTGTGGATTTCCTCTGGGTGCTTCGGTTTTCTCACACAGTTCAAGGATGTGCAGGTTAGGCGAACTGGCCATGCGAAATTGCCCATACTGTTCACGAATGTGGAGGTTAGGTGCAATAGTCAAGGGCCAATGCATAGTAATAGGGTAGAGAATGGGTTTAGTTAGGATACCATTTAGATAGTCAGCATAGACACGTTGGGCCGAAGGTCTTGTTTCCACACTGTAGGGATGCTAAGAAAGTGCAGACTGCTGCAATTTTCCAATGAAGCTTAACCCAAGCTCGAATAATACCTCACTTTACACTTGGGTACGTTCCAGCCTGAAGGGGTTAATATTCAGTTCCATAAATTCACAGCCTGACCCCATTATGGCTGTTCTTCATTTTTCATAAACTCTCCCTCCTGGGCTCTGTACAATTGTGTCTTGTTTATCTTGCACTCAACAGAAAAAATCCATTTCTAATACTTGCACATTAATTTGCACCCATTGTCCATATGTGTCTCTTTCACCACAATTTAAATCCCATTTGTCTTTTGCACTGGGCCTCCAAACACTCTTTCCCACCTCTACCAAGGTGCTAAAACGCTCAATTTCCAACCCTTTCTGAAGCAGTTTTAAACTGGACTTGAAAGTTTAACATTGTTTCGTTGTCTCGGCAGACGTTGCCAGACTCACTGAGTTCGTTCAAAAATGAAAGGTCACAGAACTTATTTTCAATATAGCAAAGAATAGTGGATACTGGAAATACGAAACAAAAACAAAAATTGTTGCAGACACCAAGACCGTTGAAGAACAGTCACAGGACCCGAAAGATTATCTCTGCTTTCACTCCACAGATGCTCCCACACCTGTTTAGTGTTCTTGAGCAAGATTCAAACGCGTGTGTCAAAAGTGCTCAAACACCTTGTCCAACATGAAGTTCCATACACCAGGAAGTGAACAATAGTGCAAAGTGCACAAATTCATTTGTTTTGAAACTACATAAGGCTGAGTTCTGAATCATGGTGAGGGAGAGAGACACATTCACTTTCAATAGATGAAGGCACCATTGGAAGGGAAAAGATTCAGATTCAGATGAAAATGTTAAATGCGTTTGAAGAATGTAAAATTGGAGGCATGACATCATGAAGGGACCCTAACAGGACAAGAATTAATAAAAAGCGTTCCCACATCAGGAATCAGGATAGGTCATGGAGTACAGTGGTGATGGGTGAATGGGTCCCGGTGTGAATTGAGGACTGGCAGCAGAATTGTATTGCAGAAATTGCAGTTAAGGTTGGGAATTCATGTGATGCTGCAAATCATAGCAGCAGCAGTAGTAGCAGGAGCAGCAGCAGAACCAGAATTATATTCCACCACATCTGTAACTTTTTCCCCGTGATAATCCCTCAGTCTAACATTACCATGAAGCTGATCTATGGGACAGCGATGAGTGTGGGAGAACATGCCAGGGCCAGAAACCTATGTACCTGAATCTGATGACAACGCATTAAAGCTACTGCACTTACTGCTTACATTAACGAACAATAGAAATAATATCTGATAGAGACGGCGCAATGATCCCAATACTATGACCACTTATTTTCAAACCAACTAAGAATTGCTGCTGATTGGTCTACCTTTGTTCTTATCTGATTGTTAGAAACCTTGTTCCTTCTGTTCGAGACGGTTCAAGAACTTCCCTCCTATTACAGTTTTGTTGTATCACTGAAATACTTACAGTGCCTTTCCCTGTGAGGAATGATGTAAAATACTGCGGTAAATTATCTGCCTGTGTCCTTTCGCCAGTTCCTCCGTCACACTCTCCAAACGGACTCAATATGCGTTCCTGACATCATTCCTACCTAAGGTCAAACAGTCATCTTGAACATTATTTATATACATGGAAAAGTTTGTGATGCTTGTTTTTATATTTCTTGCTAATTTGCTTACATCATAGCTTTTCTTCCCTTTACCTCGCTTTCTCGATTCATACAGTCATATCGCACACCCTTTGGTCCAATTTGTCCATGCTGACCAGGTTTTCCAATGTAAATTAGTCCCATCTGATTGCATTTTGTCCATTTGTCTCTGAACGTTTCCTATTCCTATGCTTGTACTAACGCCTTATAAATGTTGTAGCTGGACTTGCATTTACCATTCTTCCTCCGACAGCTCTTTCCATACACATAACATCTTCTGTGTGAAAACGTCCTTTTTTAATCTTCTGCCTTTCACCTTAAAGCTATATCCTCTCTGTTTGGACTCCTCTATCCTGTGGAAAAGACCTTGGTATTCACGCTATCCATGCCTCTCATGATTTTATAAACTTCTATAATGCCACCCCTCAACCTCCTACACTCCATCTGATACTAACTTCAAGAACAAACATTTAAAGATAAGCACAGTAAATTTGAAACAATGTTCAAAATGACAGGTAAACAACACTCAGACCAAAACTTCATACTGTGATTTGTTTTTCTCCATGTTACAATACTAAGGCAGAATGAAACTCTTGCTTGTACCAAGAGGAAGTCAAACACCTGAGTTTCTTTGTCTAAAGGGGGTGGCGATCTCTCCAGTGAAAACGTATCTATCGCCAGATCTATGTAAGAAAGGAATTCTAAGACCACACGGTCAGCATGCGTTTGCCTTTAGCAGAGTGAGATGAAGTCTGAGTATACCCTTTGAAATTTGGATTACAGTGTGAATTCAGTGCAAAAATGGAGAGGTGTTTTCAATAAGGTTTACTCCAAGAAGGAAACTTTCTGAAATCAGATGTGAATGGAGAGGCCGTGCCACATTGAGACCAGAGGCAAAGTTGCAGCACAAAACACAGCTTGATGCTAGTGCAGGGAAAGTAGACTCGATCAAAGAGCTTCAAGTGAAGTGGGGAGAGACCATAATGTAAGAGAATGTACTCAGTAATTTGTGAGGGAGAACCTGGAATCAGGAAGGGGAGAGGAGCAGGGAAGAGGATGGAGAAGCAATGGCAGGGATTTCTGGGGATAATTCAGAAAGCACAACTTAAAGTCATGCCCAGCATCTGCTTATGGTCCCGAGAAGAAACATTCTAATTCTGGCACTCCACGAATGCTAATCAATAGTATCGTTGCCAACCTTTGTCAACCATGGGTGCTTCATCCTCTTATCGAGTCTTTCTTTTTGAACAGAGACAATAATTGCTTAGAATTATGGGATATCTGCTTGAATGTCTGCCCACGTATACGCAGGAACTTCTTCTCGGCCTATATCTACATCTCACTTCAGACAAGATGTGAGACATAAATCCTCAATTTAAGTACCTGGTTCTTTTAAATAATTCAGGGGGAACTTCTGCATGTAGCTAAACACATGATCAGCGGAGCCTGACTGCATTCTCCAAGTTTCTCCATCCATCTTGTGTCTGTTTGATGATGCCACATTCCAGTGAGCTTCCACTGACGTGACCTCCTTTTCCTTCAAACCAGAAATCCCCTAACTATGGTGGACGGGGCCTTCAGTTGTGACTGCCCTTTCTCTCAACCTTCTGCCCTCACTCCATTCCCTCCTTACCAGAACAATGATAGACCTCCCTTGTCGTCACTTCCTACTGCATTAGAATCCACATTCACTGACTCATCTTCCGCCACTTCCACCACCTCCAGCAGGACAGCAACATTAAACACATCTTCCACTCTCGTCCACTGCCAGCATTCCACAGGGACCATTCCCTCTGTGACACCTACCATCACCCCAAAAACTTCCGCACTCCCTATGACACTTTCCCATGCAATTACAGAAGCTACATCACTAGACCATTCACCTCTTCCCTCCTCACTGTCCAAGGTCCCAATCACACCTCCCAGATGAAGTAGCATTTTACTCTTACTCTTTCAATCCGGTCTCCTGTCACAATACAGTCTCCTTTACATTGGGGAGACCAAACAGAGACTGCATTGAGAAACACTCTGTCTGTAGGAATAACCCTGACCCTCTCATTGTTTCCCATTTCAATAAGCTACCTTGCCCCCTTCCTCGCATTTCGGGCCTGAGCTGCTGCAATGTTATAATGAAGCACAACCCAAGCTCGAGTAACATCTCACTTTCCATTATGATGTGTTACAGCCTGTAGGTATTAATATACAATTTCAAATTCACAGACTGACCCGATTATGGCTGTTCTCCATTTTTCATGCATTCTGCTTCCTGGCCTCCCAATGATCTAATCTGTTTATCCTGCACTCAATAGAGGCAACCTATTTCTCCCATCCACACTTTAATTTACACCCATTTTACATCTGTTTCTATTTCACCACAATTAAAAGCCCATTCCTCTGTGCCATTGCACTTCCACATGCACTATTTCCCATCATCCCTCATCCACCTTTGCCAAAGCAATAAGGAGCCCTTTTCAGTTCTGAACAAGGGCCACGCTGGACTTGAAACGCTATCTCTGTTTCTCCGTCTCCACAGATGCTGCGAGACCTGCTGAGATTCTCCAGAAATTTCTGGTTTTGAACATGTTCAAACATGTGTATCAAAGCTGCTCAAATGTCCAGACCCACATGGAGTGCCGAACACTTGGAAGCGAAAAATAACACAAGGTGCACAAATACCTTGGTTCTGAAACTACATAAGACTGGAATCATTGACACTTCAGAGTTCTTAATGAAAGTCATGGAAAGAAACAGAGGGAAGCACATTCAAGTTAAACACCGAAAGTGGTAAGACTGGAAGGGAAAATATTCAGATGAATGTCAGAATTAGAATCGTTGCTGTGTGGAAACAGGCCCTTCAGCTTAACATGTCCACACCGATCCTCTGAAGAGTAAACCAACCAGACCCATTCTCCTATTTATATTTACCCCTGCCTAATGCACCTAGCCTACACATCCCTGAACATTAGTATTCACCTAACCTTCCCCTTTTTTGTTTGTGGTAGAGAACCAAAGCACCCAGAAGAAACCCACTGGAGAATGTGCAAGCTCCACACAGACAGTCGCCAGAGGATGGAATCGAACCTGGGTCCCTAGTGCTGTGAGGCAGCAACACTATCCACTGAGCCATGGTGCTGCCTCACGGAATATGTTTATGAGTTTTGAAAAAAAAATGACAAGTAAGAGGTGTGACGTCATGGACAGACGCTCAGAGGAATGACAGTATTGAAATGGAAGTGTTGCTACATCAGAAACCAGAGGAGGTCAAGGAGTGATGGGTGAATAGGTCTCGGTGTGAATTGGGGGACAGACAGAAGAATTGCATTGCAGAAATTGCAGCTGAAAACTGGAAATTCTTGTGGTACTCTCGACGACAGCTGAACAGAAGGAGCATTGCATTGAATCACAATCTGTAACTGTTTGCCCAGTTAAATCCTTCAGTTTATCATCCCCATTAAGATGTTCAATGTTTCAGTAACGAATATGGCTGTATATACAGGGTCAGAACCATGTGTCGCTAAAACTGATGATAACCCATTTAAAGCTACCGCACTTGACCCTGCACTTACATGCCAAACAATAGGACTAATATCTGATAGAGAGGGAAAAATGATCATAAAGCAAACAGATCAGATCCAAGTTCTGCAGTCCTGCCACATCCAGTCAGAAATGAAGTTGAAATATGAAACAACTGACGAGAGAAGAGGTCTCCACGAATATTATTTTTTGTTTAAAAAATGTTCAATGGGTTAAGGCGTCGCAGGCTAGGTCATCATTTATTGCCCAGAAGGCAGTTAAGAGTCAACCACATTGCTGTGGGCCTGGATTTACATGTGGGCAAAAGCAGGTATTGGTGGCAGTTTCCTTCCCTAAGGACATTAGTGAAACAGATGGGCCCTTTCCCACAATAAGCAATTGATTCATGATCATCATTAGACTTTTAATTCCAAACCTTTGTTGATTTAAATTCCACCATCTGCTGTGACAGGAGTCGAACTCAGGTCACCAGAACATTACTGGGGTTGTCAGACTATTAGCTATTGCTGAGGCTATTGCTCTACCATCCCTTGACAGAATAGATCTTGAGTTGCGAGACTAATAGCCCAGTACCAACACCACTCGGTGTTTCCATCCCCCAAAGAGGGTAACCATGCCGGACATCGGTGTAAAAGACAAGGATGCAGTGTCTGCAATATTCTCAGCCAGAAGTGATGCTTGGGTAATGCCCACAGAATCTCGGATGCCAGTCTTCAACCAAATCGATTCGCTATACGTGACATGAAGAAACAGCTGAGCCCCGTTGATACGACAATGGTAATGGGTCCTGACACCATTCCTGCAATAGGACTGATGATTTGTGCTGCACAACAAGCCGAGTCCCTGGGGAAGCTGTGCCGCTCCAGCTCCAAACTTGAGATCTCCCTGGAAACGTGGAAAAATACTCAACTATGTCCAGTCCCTTAAGAGGAGAATAATTACAATCTGACCAATTACCTGCCCCTCAGTCCCATTACGACAGTCAAATTAGTGGGAATTCTTTTTGGTAGAGATGGCAAGCAGCACAGAAATAACCTGTTTAGTGTGCATTCCGATAGATTCTCAATTGGAGGTGGTGCTGCTATGGAAATATCACTGTAATACTAATCCATACCAGGCTAATTCTCTGACTGCTGGTGTAAGCTAATAATAATTAATAAACTATCGAGATGTAAAACCTGTTGTCTGTAATAGTGACCTTGAAGCCAATGTTGATTGTAAGCAACAATTTCCTTCCCTAGTGTACTTTCAGGAAGTGAATCTCCTGTGCTTCTCTGGTATGGACTAAAAGTGACTCCAGACACACAGACATGTGATAAACTCTTCAGTGGTCTCTGAAACGGCCAAGCAAGACATTCAGTTGTATGAAGCTGTTCCGAGGTCTTAAAGGATAAATCTGGACAGAACAGCCGGCCCCAGCCTCGGTATTGGAAAATAGAATGGGAAGCACAGTCATGTTGACCCTGCAGAGCCCTCCTTCCTAACATCTGAGAGCTTGTGGTGACATTTACAGTGCTTTCCCACATATTGCACAGAAACATTCGAGAAAGGAGAAGGTCATTCAACACATTGAGCCTTCCCCATTCTAGTTCATATAGAAAATCTCCTCAACGCACTTTTAGCCACACAGTGTTCATTTTCCTTAATACCTTTAAAAATTGTGAAATATAAAGTAATAATTGCTGTAGTCCCTTCGGCCGATCAATTTTGCTTCTCCATTCAATATACTGTCAGTTCTCAGATAGTGAATGTTTCTTAAATGTGATTTGGCTACATTGCATTTCGTGAATTGTGCCCCCTTTTCTATAAAGTGTACTCCCATTCACTGTGACACAATTCCTTGCTCGGCACCAGATAAACAGCAAAACGCAGCCTCAGGATCCTCTCTCTTTAAAATGCACCTTCTCTGTGTTCAGCTAAAGCAGGAATGCAATTCGCTCTGCAAGCATTGAAACTGAGATTTAAATTGGAAATTGTAGTCTACATTTAGAAGGAACTTTGTTTCAACCCGGCTTAGAGAACCTTGGGGACAACTGGAATTCCACGTCGGCATCATGTGGTCAGTTGTCTCACGCGCTTTCTGGTGAAGTGATTGCAGAGTGCTGGAGTCAGTGACTGTATTGTTAAAGTGTTACATTCACTGAACTGTTTTATTATAATATATCAATGAAAGATTTACTTAGACTGTGCTAGTGTGTGTGTTAGACTAAATTTAGTTTTTGCTTTTTACTGATATTTTGAGGGGTTCGCCCCTTACCCTCTTTTTCCCACAGGCCCTGTCATTAATATTGCACGATTTCCTGCAACACATGAATACAGCTACCGCATTATTGGAGCATAATCTGTAATGGTATCTGATCCTCTATCTTCACACGACACTCCTGCTCTCTCCCTATCCCTTTAGTGTATCGAAGTCCTTATTTATATTCAGTGTCTTGGCTTCCACTGGCTGATCTGGGAGAGAATTCCCCAGGTTCACCAGTCTCTGAGTGCAGACAATTTTTCTCATCTCAATGCAGTGTGACATGCCTGTATCTAATAATGTGGCCCCTTGTTTTAGACGTCTCAGCCAGAGGAATTATCATGCCTGCTTCCAATCTGTCTCAGCCTGTCAGAGTTTTATATATTTCAATGAGATCACCACTCATTTTCCTAAAGCCCATGGAATACAGGTCCAGTCGCCCCAAACTCTGCTCTCACAACAAGCCTGTCATTCCAGAGATCATCTGGTCATCTTTCGCTGATCTCCCTCAATGTCAGGTTTGTCCATTATTAGATAAGGAGAACAAAACTGCACAAAATGCTGCACAATGTTTGGGATGATGTCTCGCCAAGGCCTTGTACAGCTGCAGTAAGACACCCTTACTCCTGCACTCAAATTCTTGTGAAATGAAGGTGAATAAGCATTTATCTTCCGAACTGCTTTCTGCTCGTGCAATATTTCTTTCAGTGATTGGTGTACAGGGAAATCCTATCCTTTTCAATGTTACAGCTACCCACTTGGTGGGTCTGTGTACACTGGTCAGTGTGTCAGTGCTATTCCCAACATTGACTTTTGCTTTCAGAACTCACAGCCCTGCATGGCCTTCACAGGTCTGCGTCGAAGGAAACAAAAACGCAGCTTAAGTTCCTTGAAAGATCAACATTTTTCAACCAATCCCTTTTCAATTCTAAGGCTGCCATTCTAAAGTTCCCACCAAAGTGCACAACGTCACATCCCGTCCCGATTGCTCTCCATCTGCAACGTATTTTCCGATTCACTGCACTTGTCTCAATCACCTTGAAGCTTTTTTTACATTCTGCTCAGCCACTCACAATGCAACATGGTTTAGTGCCATCAGCAGATTTGGAAAATTTCATTTGAGCCCCTCAACCAAAGGTTTGGGGTGTATTAGGGATAGTTGGGTCCCAAGCCCCAATCCCTGCTATAATCCCCAAGCCTTGCACGCTAAAAAAAACCATTGTTTTATTCTTACTCTGTTAGCTGTCTCACTCTAATACCATGTCCAATATTGGCTCCTGTCCCAAACGATTCGAGTTTGCACAATAGACTTGGGGCTTTATCAAAAATATTTCCAAAAATCCAATTCTATTGCATTGATTGTGTCTCCATAATTTTTTTCTAAAAGTCCGTTTTTTTTCAAAATTGATTCCCATTTGATAAATTTCTGTTGACTTTGTCTATATCTATTACTTTCAATTCCAATATTTGCTCTAAAACGATTTAGTTGCTTATTTCATTCTAGTCCCTTTTTGTCACGAGACTCACATTCCTTAGTATTGCTTGGGGAGAATTCTGTTTTGTTTTGTTTTCTTCTGTGAAGACATAACTGAAGTATTTGCTTCATAGTTCTGCCATTTTCCTGTTCTCCATTCTCCGGTTTCAGACTGTTTGGAAGCTGCACATTTTCCCCTTAATTTTACGATCGACATACATTTCGAAGCTATTATCAGTTCACTTCTATAACCCTCGTAAATAAACTGTTCAAAACCCAATCAATTCCTGTCTTAAGCTGCTCAATGATTGACATTCCACAGCGATACAATCACAGGAGGATAGACTCTCTACCGTCACAAATATAGCACGGTGTTCATTCGTCTCAGTTTCCTCACAAGGACAATAGTCATGTATGTTATGTCCCTTCAAGTGCACGACCGTGTAATTATTACGGTTGTGAGGTTAGGTGAGCCAACTGCTCTCTCAGGAAATGCATTCCAGACCTGAACACCCTGTAGATTAAAAAAGAAACCTCTCAAATTCTCACTAAACCACCAACCCTTCACTTTAAGAGTGTGCTCTTTGTTGTTGACCCTTTGATAAAAAAGAACAGCTGCTGTCTATCTACCCTATCCATGGTCCTCGTAATCTTATCTTTCTGAATCAGGCCCCCCTCAGCCTTCTCTGCTCCAAACTAAACAACCCGAATTTATCCAGCCTCTCTCCATAGCTGATCTGCTCCATCCCAGCGAACGTCCTAGTGAATCTTCTCTACACCCACTCCAGTATTATCGCATCCTTCCTGTAATGTTTCCCAGAACTACACACAGTACTCCAATATTCCGCATAGCTCTTATAATCTATGCCTCGATTAAGAAATGCTATGTTTATAGTCCGCTATGCTTTCTCAACTTGTGCATTCACCTGTTTAGCCACATTCAGGGATGTGTGGAGAAGCATCCTCTGAGCTTCCTAGTGTACTGCCATTCATTGAGTCCTCGGTAAAAACAATAACTGCAGATGCTGGAAACCAGATTTTGGATGAGTGGTGCTGGATGAGCGCATCCGGTCAGCAGCATCCGAGGAGCATTAAATTCGACGTTTCGGGCAAAAGCCCTTCATCAGGAATACAGGCAGAGAGCCTGAATGGTGGAGAGATAATTGAGAGGAGGGTGGGAGTGGGGGTATTGTACTCTATGCTACATTATCCCCACCCTCACCCTCCTCTCACTTATCTCTCCATCATTCAGGCTCCCTGCCTGTATTCCTGATGAAGGGATTTTGCCTGAAACGTCCATTTTACTGCTCCTCGGATGCTTCCTGAACTGCTGCGCTCTCCGTTCATTGAGTCTCCCCTGTCTGGTTCTTTTTGCCAAAGTTCATCACCTCAGAGTTAGCAGGATTATATTCCATCAGCCATGGATCCACCCATTTGACCATGACATCTGCATCTTCCTGAAACTTAAGGCCGACCCCTTCACTGCCAATGACTCGGTCAATCATTTTTAAGGTTAAAATTGCCACACCACCAGGTTATAGTCCAATAGATGTATTCGGAGGCACTCGCTTTCGAAGCGCTTCTTCTTCATCACGTGACTATGCGCTCAGAAATCGAATGCCTCCGAAAAACCTGTTGGACTGTAACCTGGTGTTTTCTGACATTTAACTTTTTCCACCCCAGTCCAACACTGGCACATTCGAATCACAAATAATAATGGACACAGCATTGATCCCCGTGGTGCACCATTGGACACTGGTCTCCAGTCACAAAAACAGCTGTCTACCACCACCTTCTGTCACCTATCACTCAGTTGATTTGTCTGCAACTTGGCAAGTCACTAATAAAAGCTAACTGCTCCCTCGTTATTCTGTTCCACTTGCCACACTTGTATATTATCTGGGGATTCTCTCTAATCTTACCCTGCCAGCAGGTTTCCATGTCTTTGTGTTAGTCAGTCACCTCTGAGTGAAGAATTTCCACCTTATTGCTGTCTTAAATGGCCTGTCCCTTATCCTGCCATTATTTGCCTTAAACGTAGAGTAGACAGCCAGAGAAACATTCTGTTTATTTCCACTTTGTTATATGTTTAGTGAATTTTATAAATTTCTCTGTGGCCCACCTCTTATTCTTTGAAAGTGTAGAGATCACAGGCCACGTTTCCTCATCAGTCAATCTCGCCATTTGAGGGATTAATCTGGAGAATGTACATTGCACTTCCTCTGTGGTCAGTATATTCTTTCTCAGATTGGGTCACCAAAACTGTACACAATACCTCAATACAAGCTCACCAACACACTGTAAAACTGCTTCAACATGTCATTCCATCTATATTATTATTCACTAAAATGAAGGTGAGCCTGACTTTAACTTTCCACTTACATTTAATCCTCCACCTACCCTACACATTAACTTACTTATGAACTCACTGCATGAGTTCTGATAGAAAACCTTCTGAAAATCCAAATATGCCATTTCTACTGGTTCCTGATTATCTATGGTGAAAGAAACAAGTTCAAATAATTCCAAAGTTTGTCAAGTATGATTTCCCTCTCAGAAATGCATGCTGCTACTCTCCAATGTTGTTGTTAATTTCTTAATATCCAATATCACATCCTATGTAAGAGATTCCAACAGTTTCCCTACAGATGCCAAGTTAATTGTTCTACAGTTCTCAACTCTATATCTTCTTCCATTTGGACATGCTTGGATCCCGTTTACTATCTTCCATGCATCGACAATAGCTTCCGGTCTCTGCAGAATATACAGGGAAATAAAACACTGTCATCGATAGCATAATTAATATTTCTGTTGCTAATTTATTTGTAATATTTTGATGTGAAGTACATCAGGTTCATAAGACTTTGCATCCCTCAGTCCAGCCGCATGTTCAAGTTCACTCTGTCACTGATATAAATTGACTTTATGTCTTCAGTTTCTGCATAAGTTCTGCAGAATCATTTGGCATTTCTGGATGATTGTCTCGATCTTCCTCCAGGAAGACGGATTCAAAGTAACTGGTTAATTTCTCGGCCATTTCAATGTTCCCAACAATACATTCTCCTCTCCCGATTACAAATTTCCACATTTGAACTTACTTTATTTTGTTTTTTTTGAAATACTGTTTGGAGATTTATGTAATTGTTTGTGCTTTTAGATTGCCTACAGTGTGGAAAAGGTCCTTGGGCCCAACAGGTCCACACTGCCCCTCCAAAAAGTGGTCCACGTAAACCCATTCCACTTCGACTCTACATTTAGCCCAGACTAATGCACCTTATTTACACATCCTTTAGATTATGGCACAATTTAGCATGGTTAATTTACTTAACCTGCAGATCTTTGGTTTGTGGGAGGAACCTGGAGCACCCGGAGTAAGCCCACAGAGATATGGGGAGAATGTGCAAACTCCACACAGACAAATTTCTGAGAATTCTCAAGTTTCAACCATGTCTGGAATTCTTCTGAAGTCACATTCTATGATTAATATAAAATTTAATTTGTTCTGTTCACCATCATTAAGTCACTTTCTCCTTTCCTTTGTGATTGTGCCTTAAAGAAATAGATGTATTTTTCAGAATTTGCAGCATTCTATAGATCTCCTGGTCCAGACGAGATATATCCAATAACACTGCAATCGGCAACAGAAAAAAAAACTGCTGGGAACTTGTCTGATACTTTTGCATAATTGTTAGCCATGGATGAAGTCCCAGAAGACTGGTGGGGAACGAATGTTGTGCCTGGATTTAAGAAGGGCTGCAACAAAGAACCTGCAAACTATAAACCAGTTAGATTAACAACTGTGATAGGTCTGTTGCTTGAGAAGACTCAGAGATAAGGGAGGCATGCATTTGGAAAGACAGACTTAGATTAGGAACAGTCTGCACAGCTGTGTGTATGGGATTTCATGACTTGAAAATGTTTTAGAGTCCTTTGATTAAGTGACCTGGAATGTTGGCGAAGGTAGGGTGGTAGACATAGTCTATATCGATATCAGAAATGCCTTTGATAAGATTCCACATGATAGGCTACTCTGAAAGTTTTGATCGCGTGGAATCCCGAAGAATCTGGCAAACTGAACACCCAATTGGCTCGATAGTAGGAAGCAGAGTGTAATAGTGGAAGGATGCATGTCGGACTGGAGGCCTGTGACAAGTGGAGTGCCTCAGCGATCGGTGCTGGGACGACTGCTGTTACCTATATCAATGATTTTGCTGAGAATGTACAAGGCATGATTCGTAATTTTGCTGATGACACTAAAGCAAGCAGTATCATGGACATTGAGGAAGGTTATAAGAAATTGCAGCAGGAACTTGGTGAGCTGAGGAAGAGTGCCGAGAAATGGCAAATGGAATTTAATATAGATAAGTGCGAGGTCTTGCATTTTGGAAAATCAAGTCAAGGTAGTAGTTTCATGGTGAATGAGAGGGCCTTAATGAGTGTAATGGAACAGAGGGTCCTTGAAATTCAGGTGACGATTCTCTCAAAGTAGAGTCACAGTGAGACGGGAAATAATAAGTCTTTTGGCCTTGATCAGTCAGGGAGTTGAACATCGAAGTTGGGGAGTTATTTTGCAGTTATACAGGCCGCTGGTGAGACTGCACTTGGAGTATTGTGTTCGGCTTTTGTCAATTTGCTCCAGGAGGGATGTGATTAAACTGGAAAGCGTGCAGAAGAAATTCAAAAGGATGTTGCCAGTACTCAGTGGTCTGAGTTGTAGGAAGAGTTTGGACAGGCCAAGTCATTTTTCTTTAGACTGTAAGACTCTGAGGGGAAATCTTATAGAAAGTGTATAAGATCATGGGAGGCATGGATAGTGTAAATGCACTCAGTCTTTTTCCCAGGGTAGGTCAATCAAGGACTAGAGGGCATCAGCTTAAAGTTAGAGAGTTAGAGGGGAAAGAACAAAAGGGAACCTGCGGGGAAACTTTTTTTAATACATAGCTGGTACACATATGGAATGAGCTGGCAGCGGAAGTGGTTGAGGCGAGTATATTAACAACATTTCAAAGGCATTTGGACAAATACATGGATAGGAAAGGATTCGAATGATACTAGGCAATAGCAGGGAAATGGGGTTAGTGTGGATGGGCATTTTGATAGGAATGGACGAAAGGGTCTGTCTCCATGCTTTAGGACTTTATGACTCTAACAACCATTGCTTGTCTCCCACAATGTTATATCGTATTTTCCCAATTCATTGGAGTGAACTTGACTCTCTAGCCTCCAGGCTTCCATGATGCTTGACCATAATGTTTAAACATTCGATATTGTATGCCGACAACCATTTGAAATGCAACATAGTAATGTCACTATTCCTCAGAACAAGGTTATTAATTAGTCCTTCTGACCACACAACACCAAATCCAAACTAACCTTGTCTCTAGTTTGGATCAGAACATACTCTTCAAACTGTCTAATACACACTTCTGGAATTTATTTTGTACAGCATGAGCAGTCTTGAAGATAAAGCAGTTTCGATGCAACTTGAGATATTTCAGTATGGCTGCAGCACTCACAACATCTAATTTCCAGAGCATAAGATGCACAAAATTTGCACGAGGGTTTTGCACGACATAACACGCCAATATTTGTTTCTCGTTGCTAAGATCCTTCCAAATTGATTCTGTGGAATCTGAGGGACAGGGTCTGTGGCGTTATTAGTGATAGACTTGGACAAGAAATTCAGGGAGGCTCACTTCGACGCTGAAATAATCTGAAGAAATGTCCAGCAACACAGGGCATTCTGCATCCCCGTTCTGTCAGGATAAGTGTCAACATATTCCGCCTGCTGTCTCACACTTACTGTATATCTGCTATAGCACCTACCCCCGAACAAAACTCATGCTCTATCTCCAAATAGGTTTCATGCACTATGACTCTCACTATTGAATTCAGCACCTTCCTTCCATCATTTTGCCTGTCGCATACTCAATACCCCCACACTAACAACACCTTATGGATTCTACAATGTGGAGTGACTCCCTCTGGACACCTCACCATTCACCACCACCCCCATCACCACCTACAACATTACTAACAGCTTATTGCCCCCTACACTTTCTCCCATTCTAGGATGAACAGTCTGGAATAGGACAGAAAGGGCCAAACCGGGTGGTCGAGTGTCCTATATCTGTTCGCTCCCCCCCCCCCCCCCCCGCCATGTTGGGAGGACCCTCACACAAACAGGAGAAGACCGGAGTGAATAGTGTGGAGATTCCGTAATATCCACAATCCAACAACTGAGTAAGAAACAATATTCAATGGAGGGAAATACCGCTCTGTCTGTTCCACTATTTCCCTCCCTCCCAAAACAACAAATTGCAGAACGATACAGACAAAGAAATGTTCAGAGAAATATGTAAACACCCCAATATCCAAACACTTACAGCACATACACAGAAATGGACCCGCACACATGTAGAGGCATAAAGAGACATATACAGTTACGCACAAACTGGCATAAGCACAGATAAAACGCAGAGGCCAAGACACGGAAGGATAAATGTATACACACAATTATACAGACACACAAACGCATGAACAAACACACATACACGCTTGCAGACACACAGGGACACAGATATGTGTGTCTATAAGACAGAGATAGATAGGTTTTTGATGAATAAGGGTATCAAGTCTTACAGAGAGAAGTCAGTAGAATGACGTTGAGAAACCTCTAATCCATTATGAAATGGCATTCAGACTCGATGTGCTGAATGACCTAATTCTGCTCCTTTTCTAGTGCTCGTGTGGTGTTATGTAATCAGGTATTCTTTTCCTGGGACAGAAGCGGAGAATGAGTTTAATACATATTTGATTGGAAAGCGTCGGTGATACTTTTGGACAGGTTTAGTGGGCTGAATGGATTATGTCTGTCCCTAACTATTCTGTTCTTATTTTTCAAGAAAGGTGGCGATTTGTTGTTTGGTTAATACAGTTTTCTAATAACGGGTCCTGCAATGAAATAACGATGTCCCTTTCACTTTAGTGTTGTGTTATCTGTGGTGTCCTCATCCTCAGGGAGCAGAGAAGACTCGGTTATTGAAGATATTCAAGGCTGAGCTCGACTGATCTTTGCTGGACAGGAGAGTCAATGATTATTGGGAACAGACAGGAGACGGATTGTCGTACACACTCGGATCAGCCATGAGCATTCTGAATGGTGCAACCGAATGGCCAACTGCTGCCCCTAACCCATGGAGTTAGTCTGCAGATGCAGCAAGTGGTTTGGAAAGTTGTTGTTTCAGGGAAATAGTATCGGGTTTAATTATAGGAATGTTTAACTGCATTTGCACAGGGAGACTGCAGATGCTGGAGGTCAGAGTCGAAATGTATGCCTCTGGAAAAGCACAGCAAGTCAGGCAGCATCCGAGGAGCAGGAAAGTCAATGTTTCAAGCATAAGCCCTTCATCAAGAATATGCCCGAAACATGACTCTCCTGCTCTCTATACACACGTTCCTGGAAGGTCTTTTGATACGAAGCATGATCAGTTTCAGTATTGGATGAGAAATCTTTTTGAACCATCTACGATTTTGAGAACAATCAGCTGTGTACATATTTTCTCTTGTCAGGGTGTTTAAAACTACGGAATAAACTTTAAGAATAATTGTGTTAATTGTTATAAATGCATAGGCGTGTACTGAACCTTTTAAAGAGAGTGAAAGCTGGCAAGGACTTAACAAGCACAGAGTGTGCTGAAAAGTTTTTAAAAAGTAACATTTGGCTGAAACAAATTGCTGAGGTGAGTGCTATGGTAGACAATAAATTCGACTTTGGCCAATCAGTTTAACTTACGCCCCAAGAAATCAAAATCCAAACGAATTAGAATTTTAACAATATGAAACCAATGAGACAATCCGATGTTTTGGGGTATAAAATCGGGCATTTTGAAAAGTTAGCCACAGCGACAAAGAGCGCTAACAGACGCAGACTGCCTTCAGAATTGTTCTCTGAAAGCTACCTGTATCTATGAAATCTGTGCAGAGGAAGACCGAAGAAAAGTCTCAGGAAACCCTACTGAGGAAGATTCACAGGAAGATCGACATAACTCGCTTGGGGTTTTGAAATTCAATTTTTAAAAAAAATCTCAATCAAGTGGTTTTATCAGATCAGTATATTGCTGTAGAGTGGGAAGTAGATAAATTGATCAGACAAGGATGATTACAGTGCAGAAGGTTGTTGCTTAATGTTCTGATTTTTCTTGGAGTTAAAGAAGGAACAATAAATAGTTGGATTTGTTCGATCTTTGTCACTCACACTTTTATGGACTATAAGGCGCGGTGATGTTTTTCTGTGTGTCTGGTTTAAATTCGCAGGCCTTCACACTGTGCCCCAACATTGATTTTAACGCAGATATAATGAAAATATCCATCGATTTCTTAAAATTATGCAGACACATACAAACATTCCAGCAAATTGTAAAGTTGGGATTTTTATTTTGCTAAGGAAAGGCACTGTGTACAACAGCAGTAATGATGCACTTGCACATAGCCCATTTTCATCCATTCAAGAGAAATTTCAAGCAAATCACACATGGTCTCTTTTGGTGTTCATTTAACATTATTGTATATATTAAAACAGGGAGGGAGAAAAACGTTACCTACTGCTTCGTCTCTCTCTCATTTTGTTCGGCCTGACAAGAGAAAAAAAACTTGCATCATCTTTACCAATCGTGGAGGTTTCGTGATGAAAGATTTTTTGGCATTTTTACACTCTCTGACGCAAAGCAAATTGAACCCAATCCAATTGTTCCAGGGAGAAACCTTATTCCCAGCAGCTTGTGTGAGCGGAAGAACTTCAGAGGACAGAATAACATTTGGGACACTCTGTCATCTTTCCATTTGTTAAGAGTTCAGCTATTATGAAACTCTGGAAAGCTTTCATTTTTCTGTCTTGTCTTAAAATATGTGTGTTCATGTGTGCATGCAGGTGCATGTTTGTGTGTTTCTCACATTTTTCTTGAAGATGAGCCAGGCTTACAATTATATCATTGGTTTTATCAGTAAACTTTGAAATTCGTTGTAACCAGTGGAGGAATGTGACTGCAAAAGGTATCAGTGACTCTGTAACATTGGTTGGAACATGAATGAGAAATTCTGAAAGAGATGTACAAATGAGAATTCCCTTTCTCCAAAGTTTGTGATGTTTGGGTGTTTGCATTTATTCAAAGTTGTATCTGTTAAATATTTGACAGACAAGTGAATGAAGGAAAATTGTGCCCCTTGAGAAAAGTGCTGCTAAAACCACAATCAGATCAATCACGAACTTAGTGCCTGGTACAGCAGTGACAGAGTGGCGAATGACCCACTCCTGCTCCTCACTCAAATGTTCCAATGTTCTATTTAGCCCCCTCACAAATGCAGGTGGAGGCCACTTGCTCCAAATACATGGTCCACAGTAACATAGGGATATAATTCAGTCCCTCCAGACTGATATACGCAGTGGGTTGGAAAATGTTGTTGGGAAATGCAAGCTGGGTTCGAAAGACGCCTCTGATCTCCTTACACAGTGTTTCCTCTCTGCAACTTGTGATTCGTTTGTTGGTCATGTTGTGGACCCAGATTCACTGTCAATACAGCCCACAGACATTACTCAGAGATGATACACAAAAGACTTTGCTCTCTCTGACTGCAACATTCAATGACAGAACATTCAGGAAAATTACAAACATTAACTTAGCAGTTACAGAATACGAGAACATAAGGAACAGGGTCAAGTAATTCAGACAGTAAATCCTGCTGTGCCATTGTATACTATCATGGCGGATCCACTGTTGGCGTTAACCCCGTTCAATTCTCAATTCCTCACACCTTCAACTCAATGATTGAAGGCAAAAATCAATCTACCTCCTCTGTAAATACTTTCAGTGATCTAGCTTCCTGAACTCTCTAGTCCAGATAGTTCCTGACATTCACTAGCCTTTGTGAGAAGAAAACACTCCCGACACAGACGCAATAACCTATTGATATGTTCAATAGAGTTGAACACAGGAGCACAGCTAAGAGTGACAGACCCTGATATCAAGGCAGGAGTTGACTCAGGATGGTATCAAGGAAGGCTGACTCAATTAAATTTAATGGGAATCAACCACAATATCTCCTCTGGTTTGGGCCATCCATAGCACAAAGGAAGATGTTCATGGTTTGTGGACATCAATCATTTCACTCCCAGGACATCCCTTCAGGAGGTCTCCAGGGTAGATCCCTTAACACAAACGTCTCCAGCTGCTGCCTCAATGTCTTTCCTCTACCATCAGATCATAAGTAGTGATGGTCACTGAAAATCAGACAATTTTCAGAACATTTTGTCTCCTGTCAGCTCCTAAAACAGTCTGTATCCATGAGCAGCAAAACCCGGAAAACATTCATGCTTGTGCTATTAAAGTGCCGGTAACATTCAATTACAGCACAGCCAGACACTGCACATTTCCAGTTAAAAGAGGAGCTCATTCAGCATCTCAAGCTGGTTGCACCTGGATATGAGGAAGTAATTCAGGCCATCTAAACGAATTAACAAGAAGAGGGACAAACTATTCAACCCTTCTGCCTGTTCCACAGGAAAAGAAGCAGTCTGGTCAGTGCATCTAACTGCTAAACAGGAAGGTGCAAAGTCCAATCAGACGTTTGTACGTGTTCCATGCGACCAGGACGAGAACATTCAGCCCCTCAAGGGCTTATGCAGTAATAAGAGGATGTAATTGATGCTCCAAACCAATGGAGCAGAGACTACACACAGAGACGGCTCCATGATGTTCCTCGTGGCCCCATTGCATGTGGAACGCGTGCTATGTTAACATGGTTTCCTGGTAGTGAGGAGAGAAGTTAAATATTTTGTTCAAAGTCTCAAGGAGGCATTTGCACCTCCGAGAAGACAGACCCATGTTCTCCATTGAGGATAGAGGCTGTTGGTAATAGTTAACTGTTTTAAATTGAAAGTATTGTGACTGTGGTGGAGATTGTGGATAACATGACGTTTAATGCAGAATCACACACACCGAATGCACAGTATTAATTTGCGGAGACTGTATACAAAGCCTGAACCTGTCCCTGTCAATCAACATGGAGAATGGGGCTGAAGTAGGGGAAACGTTCTCAGAGGCACTTAAACTATCGAGAATTATAATCCGAGTAAAAATGAACAAACTATGGAATTTACCACGGTCATAGTGTCTGTTTAGAACATAATGAGTGATTGTCCATTCCCCTCAAGTTTCAATGCAATCATCTCTTATTCTCTCAAAGCGCTAGAGATTAATCTTCACTCACTCCTCATGGTCCCATGGTCCCTGTGATTAGTCTGTTGATACTCTTTCACACTTTCTCTGTGACGAGGAGATCATTTCTTATAAAGGAGTGAAAATCTGCCCACAATACCCTAAATACTGCCTCAACAACACTCTCAGGGATGATCATAATAATTCCCTTCCCTCACTTTGCCGTCTCTGTTTCTTTCCTGTGGTGTGAAAAAGTCATTCCTTCTCTATGCCCTGAGACCGACGTGAAATTTACAAGTTCCTTACGTCTGTATATCAACATCAATAAAGCCACCACCAGAGATGGAGATGGACATCACTCTTGTGGAGAACTTCAAAGATATAGAATACACCTAAAACAAGGAATGGTCACCTACCCCAATGGAAATGAGCTGTCGGAAAATGGTAAACAGGCAGAGGAAGGAGCTATCTTTCCTTTGTTCTTCCCTCACGGGATGTGTGCAGCCCTGGTCAGGCCAGCATGTTATACCGATCAGAAACTGGGTGGCTCTTTCAGCCGTTCAACAGGACAGTTAACAGTAAACTACTTTGCTGTGAGTTTTCAGTCACACAGAGACTGAACCAGGCAAGGATGACCCATTGCCTTCTCTTCAGGACATGAGACAAGCAGATGGGCTTTTTCTCACAAATGATAATGGTTTCAGTATAATTACATCGATTTCCTTCATTAGATATCAATGGAGTATTATTCGAGGGCAGTAGATTATGAGTCAATGACTTGAGCATGATACACTGTTTCACATCTGACAGATTCTGTGCAGAGAACAAGTTAAACATCTCAAGTGCAATTATTTTGTAACGGACACGTGGTTTGAAGAGACTTGAAACAGCTGTATTGGATTTAACAAAAGCAAAAACATGGTTCATTCAGCAGTTGCACTGAGGCTGAGGAGAAGACTGGGATATCATAATGGTGGTATTGGACAGGATTGGTATGTGGGGATGTTATGGAAAATGCAAATCTGTGCAGGACAGAAAGGATATGGAGTTTGAGAGCAGTCTGGTTCCTTCTCGCATGTCAGTGAGTAATTTGTAAATAGTAATTTGCTTTATGTAATTTACAAGGAAAGGAGTTTTTGATTGGAAGTGAAGACATTGATATCCATTTTCTAAATTTAACATATCATGAGCAGAAATTCAGTTTAACCCAGTTTAACAGTCAAAGGGAATGACTTACTAGGAACATCAACTATAGCGAGGATGGGATAATAACCACCTTGAATAATCCATAGGATACCATGGATCCGCCATGCTAATGATATCCAAGGCTGAGAAAGATAGTAAAGACCAAAGGATAAACTCCTGTCCATTGTTGGAACATTCAAGTCTAATGTTCTCAGATTCTGATCCATTGTTGGAACTTTCGAGTCTCATGTTCTCAGATTCTGATCTCTCCACCCCTTCTGTCGGTGATGCTGCCTCTCACACTATGGGATAACACATTGACAGAGCCCATTTATCGTTTATCGATGGAAACCTCCACTGGGATAATTATGATCCACAGAGATTGACAGTAATCACAGTCGGTGAACAAATAGCTCCAGTTTCAATTCAATATTGATTTTACTAAAATTCAAAATGACGTTTAAAATTTATACATTCAGCAAGGGATATATGGGAGTGACTGAGGGAAAGGATGTTGGAAATAGCAGATTTCTTGTGTGTAATCATTCAGTCTGCCTTGGATATGGGAGTTAGGACAGAGGACTGTTGGAACATAAACCAGTTTCGCCATTTATAAATGGAAACGTAAAGCCTGAAACTATTGATCAGTGATTATAATGTTGACTTAACTTTTATAGTCCATAATCTGGTGGGAAAAGGTGCTCAAAGCAACATGGATTATAACAGGCAAACTGCATGGATGTGAAAACAGAGAATTGTACGTTACAAATACAATTCAGATGATTATTCGGGGATCAGAAGGGACAAGTGAGGGTCATGCTGTTGATGTTATTGATGTCAATGAACTATGATGAAGTATCACTTTTTAATTACTATGTGATTATGACATTGTGGAGGGGTCAGAAATCAGAGAGAATTGGAGGAAATTGGTGATGAGACTGGAGGAAGAGATAATGATATTGCCAGTTATCAGTATTGGAACGTGTCTCTTTATAAATCGTAAGGTCAGATTCAGGACGCATCGTTAGTGAGGGATGTGGGCAGCAACATTAGCTGTAAAATCAGAAGACATAGAAGCAAAAATTTGGCCTTTCAGCCCATTGAGTCTGCTCCGCCATTTGATCATGATTGTTAAGCTTCTCGACGCCACTCTCCCGCTTTTTCTACATAACCCTTGATCTCCTTGACAATCAAGAACCTATCGACCTCAGTCTTAAATATACTTAATGACCAGGTCTCTACAGCTTCTGTGGCCTTGAATACCACAGATTCCCCACTCTCTGACTGAAGAAGTTTCTCATTATCTCTGTTCTAAAAGGTCTTCCCTTTATGCTGGGACCTTGGGTCTTGGTCTCTCCCATCAATAGAAACATCTTTCCAACATCCTACCTGTTCACGTCATACAGCATTTTGTAAGTTTCAATTAGATCCCCACATATCCTTCTAAACTCTACCAAATATTGACCCAGAGTTCTCAAATGTTCCACATATGTTAAGCTTTTCATTTCTGGAAGCATTCTTATGAAACTTCTCTGAACATCCTCCAGTGCCAGTTCCTGTGATACGGGGCTGTGCACAAAACTGCGCACAATACTCCAAATGTAGTCTGACCAGAGCCTTATATAGCCTCAGAAGTATATTCCTGCTTTTATATTCACACGCCTTTGAAATGAATAGCATCATTGTATTTGCCTTCCAAACTACTGACAACCTGCAAGTCTACCTTGAGAGATTCCTGGACTCGAACTCCCAAGTCTCTTTGCACTTCAGACTTCTGATTTTAATCTTAATATTGAAAATAATCCATGCCTCTTGACTTTCTGTCAAAGAGCACGACCACACACTTTCGCAAACTGTACTCTGTCGAGCAGTTTTTTACTCAATCTCCCAACGTGCCCACATCCTTCTGCAGGCGAAGGGGAGGACTGCAGATGCAAGAGATCACAGCCCAAAAGTGTGGTTGTGGAAAATCACAACCAGTCAGGCAGCATCCAAGGAGCAGGAGGTGAAATATTTCAGGCATAAGCTCTTTGTCAGGAGCGAGGGGAGTGGGTGGAAGGGGACTGAAAGATAAATAGGAGAGGGTGAGGCCGGGGGGATGGTAGCGTGGAAGGCGATAGTTAGACGAAGGTGGGTTGTGATTGTGAAGGTCAGAGTAGCTGGAGAGATTGGACAGTTCAAAGCGACAGTGCGAAGTTGGAGTGTTAGATCCGAGATAAGCTGGGGAAGGTGAGATGAGGAACCTGGTGAAATTGACATTGATACAGTATGGTTGGACGGTCCCAAAGTGGAGGATGAGATGTTGTTCCTCCAGATGTTGGTTGTCTTGAGTTTGACAGTGAAGCAGCCCCAGGACTGGCATGTCCTTGGCGGCTTGGGAGGTAGAGTTGCAGTGTTCGGCCTGAGGGCGGTGGGGTGATTGTGTGTGTGTGTGTGTGTGTGTGTGTGTGTGTGAGTGCGTCTGTGTGTGTGTGTGTTTGTATATCCCAGATATATTCCATGAAACGTTCCAAAAGTTGACATCCTGTCTCCTCAATGTACAGGCGACAGGGAACAATGGACGCAGTACAATGTCTATGAGGTGATGGCCCGTAGACATTTGGGGCCTTGGATGGAGGTGCGGGGGAATGTGAAGGTGCGCGTTTTACACAACTTGGGATGCCAAGGGAAAGTGTTAGGAGTGGATTATGGCTTGGTGGAGGGTGGGGACGTGGGCCTAATGAGGGAATGGTCTCTGCAGAATGCTCATGGGCTGGGAAGGGAAATATATCTCTAGTGGTGGGGTCTGACTGGAGGTGGCAGAAATGGTGGATGATGATGACTTGTATCTGGCGGTTTGGGAGGTGCAAGTTGAGGACCATGAAGGTCTATCTTTGTTGTGGTCTGCAGGGTTGGTTTCAAGTACCGAAGTGTGGGAAGTGGAGGAGATTCAGTGGATCACGTTTCTGCAAGCTCTCCACCTCTTCAATGCTATCTTACCCTCTTCATATCTTTATATTTTCTGACGATCTGGCTGTCTGTGTCATGGTGGCATAGTGGTTACTGCGATTGCTGCACAGTGATAGGAACCCAGCTCGGGTCACTGCCAGTTTGGAATTTGCACGATTTCCCCATATCTGCATGTGCTCTGTTTTCCTCCTGCATGAGTTGATTAGGTTAAATGAGTATGTTAAATTGCCCATACAGTAAGTTATTAGTCAGTGGAGAATGAGTCTGGTTGGGTTTCTGTTTGGAGGGTTGGTGTGGACTTACTTTGCCAAAAGGCCTGTTTCCGCACTCTAGTGATTCTAATACTAAAAATTCGCCAAAGTGCCCTCAGATCCTTCATCTAAATCGTTAACTGTACAATGTGAAATTTGGTGCTCCCCACACTGAGTCTTGAGGATCAATGCTTGTCACTGACTGCCATCGTGAGAAAGCATATTTTATCCTTATTTTCTGCTAGCTTTTATCGATGCTAGCACGTTGCCTCTGACACCAGTGGTCCCCTTTCTCAATCACCTCCAGCGTAGCAATTTGTCAAAGGACGTCTTGAGGTGCAGGTAGATAATAACCGTTGGTTCTCCTAATCTGCTCAGTACTTCCTCAAAACATTCTAGTGGGTTTGTCAGGTCTGACCGCTCCTCGATGAAACCATGCTAACTCTGCCCTATTTTACCATCTACATCAAGTATTCAGAAATACCATCCTTAACGATGGATTTCAGGGTCTTACCCACAACTGAGGTTAGGTTAATCAGTCTGTAATTTTCCGTCTTCTGCTTTACTCCCTTGTTAAACGGGGTGTCAAGTTAGAGATTTTCCAGTCCACTTTGCCCTTTCCTGATTCGAGTCATTCCTGTAAGATCACATGCACTACATCTTCAGCTATCTCCCTTACAAGGCTGGGGTGTAGTCCATCTGGTCCAGATGATTTATCAATATTCTGGCCAATCAGTTTTCTAACCCGTTCTCTTTGGTGCTGACCACCATACTCCCTTCTTCCCCTCACTCTGTTGAATTTTTGGGAAATTAATGGAATCTTCCACTGTGAAGACTGAGGCCAAGTTCCTCAGCCATCCTTTTGTTCCCCACCAGGACCTCTCTGGCATCATTTCCAATATCTACGTTTGCCTCTCTTTTGGACTTTAAATATCTTAATAGCTAGCTTACACCCTTATTTAATTTTCTCCCTCTGTATACATTTTTGTTGCCTTCAGTTGGTCTTTGTAAACTTCCAATCCTTTGCTTTCACACTGTCCTTCACCACATTCCGTACTTCTCTGTTTTGCTTTGATACTATCCCTAACTTCCCGCGTTCAGCCATGGTTGCCTCATCCTCCCTGTACCATGCCTCTTTCTCCTTGCAATGAATCTCTGCTGTGTCTCCTAAATTACTCTTCGAGCCTCCTGCCATTGCTGTTCTACTGTCTTTTCTGCTAGGCTACTCTTCCAGTCAATTCTACCCAGTTTCTCCCTTATGCCTCTGCAGTTGCCTTTATTCAGCTGAAGTACTGTTG
Source organism: Chiloscyllium punctatum (assembly GCF_047496795.1). NCBI lineage: Eukaryota > Metazoa > Chordata > Chondrichthyes > Orectolobiformes > Hemiscylliidae > Chiloscyllium > Chiloscyllium punctatum. The sequence continues at coordinate 278,977 of NC_092772.1, read as the reverse complement.
CCTCTAATTCTATCTTCTGCCTCTCAAATTGCAGAATAAATTCACCCATGTTATGATGGCTGCTCCCGATGGATTCCTTCAACGGAAGCTCCTTATCTAGTCTGCCCCTTTGCACAACACTAAAACCAGTATTGCCTGTTCCCTCGTGGACTGCACCACAAGCTACGCAAAAAAAAAAAATACCTTGTAGACATTCCATGAATTGCTTTTCTTACAATCCACTAAAAATCTGATTTTCCCATTCCCCCTATTGAAATACTCCATGATCACTGTAACCATGATTTCCTACACATCTTTTCTATCTCCTGATTTATCTGATGGCCCAGCTCCTCACTATTATTTGGAGGCCTGTATAAGACTTCAACTGTAGTTGCTTTAATGATGTGCTTCCTCAATTTTATCCACGCAGATGCTAAACCATCTGACCCTATGTGTTTTTTTACTGTTAATGTAATTTTATTTCGCATTAATAAGACAACCCCACCTGGTCTGCCCAGCTGCGTATCTTTTGGATAAGGTTTATATCCTTGAATATTTAGCTCCCAATCCTGATCCCCTTGCAGCCATGTCTCTGTGATGCCCATCACGTCATACCTGCCAATTTCGATGTGGGTCACGAGTTCATTTACGCTATTCCTCTTACTGCATGCATTCAGACATAACACTGTCAGTACTGTATTAACCATCCGTCTTCTCATTGTCATTCTTTTCTAGTGTGCTTGAAGTTTGTTTGTTAACCATTTCTAGATACTCTATCCTGTTAATGTCTGTGGTGGCGATTTTAATAATCTATCCTGAATTCTGCACTCTTACTTCCTCTTTTAATTCAAGTATCTAATTACCCCGTAACTGATTCACGTTCCCCCACTCACACCACCTCTCCTATTCCACTTATATCCCTGTCTACCACCCTAGTTATGAGATTCATTCGGACTCTGGTCCCAACATGGATCCGATGAAGGCTGTCCCATTGGAACAGGTCCTTTCTTCCCCAGAAATGAAATGCCTTTATTCAACACAAAATACAGCGACAAAATGATTTTCTGGACAAACCAAAATATGAAATGTACAAAGAGATAAGATTGTTAAAATACCCTCATGAAATCGAGCTGTATGAAGTGAAATGTGGATTACTAAACCATGGAAGTGGTGCGCAAACTTTTTTCAGTCATTACTTGACCCACAGCTGAGATGCTGATTTCCCCTCTGACAGTGATCCCCCTCACTGAGATTCTCTGGCTCAGTCACTCGCACAGATTCTCAGGGGGTTATAGTTCCTGCTATCGTTGGCACAATCTATTTAAATTAATCCACCTTCTCTCTGAAGCCATTCAATTGGTCTATTGGATTCTGTTTAGCTGTCAGCCACTCAACTCTGTGATATTATAGGAGATAAATGATCTAGGATCACAACCAGAATCAGCATGGTGCTCCCAGGGTATGGCTCCCAGACAAAGAGTTTGTGGTTCAGTGGAATTTTTAAATAAAATTTCTATGTTCTGTCTATTTCTCCTCATGCTGTCTCCTGATCTATCCAATTTCATCCCCGTTTCAAACCCCTTCATTTCTCACTCACTCTGTCACTCCGTTTTCTCTCCTGTCGGTTTATCTCCCTCCATATTCTTTCTTTCTGTTGCATTCTCTCTCTCTGTCTCTCTCTCTCTCTGTCTATCTCCAATAACTCTTTCTGCTTTCAGATAGCGGAGTTGGAGAGCTCGTGGGTGTACGAAGGACTGAATGGCTTCCGTCTGTGCTCTATTATTTCTGAGGTTCTCTGACCCACAATAACAACGTTAGGTGCCTATAGAGACAAGCTGGTTCAGTGCAGGACACAGGGCACAATGATCCATCATCTCTTGCTGTTCCCTGGTATACAACGACCCCGAAATATCTGTTCAAACAAAATAGATTGAAATTCGAACAGTCAGGGGGACGTTCGGCGGATGGTATTGCAATGAGGTTTTAATAAACAGTTGCCACACACAAAATGTGGATTTGCCTGATAGGTACTCCTTCCATTTAACACTCCATAACTCCTGCCTGTACTGACGTAACTTGCCTTACTCCAATTCCATAGCTTCTCAAAAGGTCCTGACTTATACACGTTCTTAGCTATCTTAAAACTGAAAGAGTTTCCAAAATGATTTCAAAATGCTGGCCCCCTGAAATGTCAGTCACCTGTCCTGGCTCATTAGTCCAGTATGGCCCTTCCTGTCGTGGACTATCCACATACCGTTTCCAGTAACTGTGCTAATTATAATGTGAGGAGTATGACAGGCATTTCGGGTGAACTTGGAGCTTGGGTGAGTTTAACTGCTATGTTAATATTATAGAGATTTGTTTGAAAGAGGGATTCTGGAATTCCAATGATACACATAACGGAAATGTTGCCTCCTCTACCAGTTCTTTGCCCATATATTTAACTCTACTACCATCCAATTCCTGAACTCATTGGCACATGGAAGAGTCTTGTCGCACCAAAATTTAAATATCATTTCAGCACAACTCCGGCAAGAATTCTTTCTTTAAAAAGGACAGACCTGACAATAAATACTTAATTATGAGTACAATAACTGGGAAGGAGGAGTCCTCTGAATCAGTCCAGTGATGACAGGATCTGATATCTATCACATCCGCCAAACCTGCTTGACAACGAACACCATTTTTCCAGAGCGGAGAGGAGAGGAGGACGAGTGAAGCGAGGGCTGCAGGGAAGGTTAGGGCTTAATTTGTATCTGGGCAGTGGCTATACCGAGATACTACACGGATATCTCCCTAACGCCCCCCTCCTCTAACCAGAAGAAAAAAGATCCTGTAAGGTGAGGCTTTTATTTCTAATCCATCTTTTTCATTTATTTATGTGCATTGTTATGTTTTAGTTAGTTGATACAAAGTTAAGCTTACAATGGGAGGGGACCTCAGATCCATGGCATATGACTATTCCTTGATATGGGAGCTTAGGAACGTGTCTGTCGTTCCTGACTCTTACACTTGCAAGAAGCGTGTCCAGCTGCAGCTTTTGTTTGACCGCATGACGTTTCTGGAGCTGCGGATGGACTCACTGTGTAGCATCCGCGATGCTGAGGAGGTAGTGGATAGCATGTTTAGTGAACAGGTCACACTGCAGATTAGGATTGCTGAGCGAGACAGTGAATGTCTCCAGCTACCACATAATTCAGAAGCAACACATCACCAGACCTGCCATCGTTATTCTATTTAGCTCGAGCTGAATTTGTTTTTTTTTGTTTACTTTGAGCTGTTTTTATATCTCTGCTCATGCAACTTGTAACCAATAGATGGACAAAATTCAATTTAAGGCAGATTCGTATTTCGTAGAGTCCCAATTAGCCAATCAAATCACATGCTTCCTTCGTCAAACTTGCACATTATCATCTGAAAGAATTCTGGCAGACTTGTCAGCGAGACCTCTCCTTGACGAACTCATGCTGACTCAACCCTATTTTACTACGCACCTCTAAGTACTGCATTACAAGGGCCCAGTTCTGCAGCGAAATATCCCAGGCCAAGTCATCCCCAGCTGCTTCATCAATGTCCATGCCTCCATCATAAGTTCAAATGTGGGAATGTTCAATGACAAATGTGCAAAGAATACCACCCATAACTCCTCAGTTGAAATTTAACATAGCACAATCAATTAGAGATTGGGCTCCTTTAGATTTAGTCCTATGCAATGAGAAAGTCTAACTAATAATGTTACTACAATGGACCCTGTGAGATCTGACTGTGGTGTAGTTCGTTCTGAAACTAGAGATTATAGCAAAGGAAACTAAGAGGGTATGATTGGCAAGTTGGCTGAGTTGGCAAGTTGGTGGCTTGGGCAAATCACTAAAAGCTTTGCCAGGAGACAGTCAATAGCTAGTATTTGAAACGATGCATCATTTTTAACACATATACATTCTTTGAATACATAACATTCTAATGACGCTGGTACAATTGCAACATTTAAAAGGTATCTGGATGAGTGTATGATTAAAAAGGGTTTAGAGGGACATGGGCCGGGTGTTGGCAAATGGGAGGATATGAGATTGGGATATCTGGTTCGTCATGGACGAGATGGACCAAACGGTCTGTTTCCGACTTGTACATCTCTATGACTCTATTCTGCGGCCTCATTGTTAATAGTGGGCTGGAAAACTCGATTAATGACCAATGTCAGGCGACCTTCCTTATGGTTTCTTGTCTTTTGCCTCCCTTCCTTCCTTGCATAGAGATTTTACATTCTGATTTTCCAGTTCTCTGCGACACTCCCTGAGGACATTTATTTCTGAAAATCCACAATTTTCTCCTCTATTTCCTTCAGTAATTTGTGTTGTTATCCTTCCATCTGTGTCATCTATCCATCTTCAAACATTACAGCTTCCACAGCACATGCTCATCAGCACTGACCACTACACTCATCTCTCGCCCTTGACTGTCTTGAAGTTCTGGAATGCTGCTAGTTGTCAACCATTGTGAGGACTGATGCAAAGCACCTATTCAGTTCATCCTCCAGTTCTTTTTTCTCTGTTTCTCTCTAACCAGCCTCGTTTTCAAGTTGCCCAATGTTCACTCTTGCATTTCTTCCTTTTGTAGATCTTAACTAAACTCGTGAAGTCTCCTTTTATATGGGGAGCAAGCTTATACATTCCATATTCTCCACTTTATTGTTCTTTTTTAAATTATCCTCTGCTGCTTTAAAAACGCTTCCCAATCTTACCGAGACTGAGGGAGAGTATGCCAGGGGATTGACTGCAGAAGGCAACATGTAACTATACTAATTCTGTTAGCCATCATTGGGTGTCATGATGACACAGCTCTGCTGCCTCATAGTACTAGGGACTCGGGTTCAGTTCCAAGCTCTGGAACCTATTTGTGTGTCGTTTGTACAATCTCCCTGTGTTTGCTTTAAGAGCATTAACTCCTTTCATCTCTCCACTGTCTGTCTCTGTGTTTATGCCATCACCATTAATTTTGCTTTAGGTTGGCAACGAAATGCGGCAAATGCAACCGGTTTTTGGAAAAGCACCCCTGGTGTTAAGGCTGCCCTGGCTGTTCAGGAGACTTGCCTGGCCAGTGGTTCCCAAGCTATCCCTCTCAGTTCCTCAGTCCATCCATTACTGCATACATCCTTTCCTCGAGTCACTCCTGTAACTTCGCAGAAGTAATTGACTGGCACTGAATGGTCCCGAAGGAGGGCTGTGTACACAAAGACACTGGGCACTTACTGACCCACTAGGGATGCTGGGTAAAGACCCTGCCATTGAAAGTAACAGAATAACTAAAATCCAATTGAATAGCAAAACCGTGCTTGGACCAGAGTACGAGGGGATAGCACATCCAAGGCTGTAGACAGGGCTTTAAATTAAATGGAGCGAGGGTAGGCAAGAACAGATATTGGCAGAATTAGAAAACCCGAGTTAAAGGAGGAGCTAAGAGTGCAGGGGTCAGGAGAAGTTAATAAAATCTCCAACAGACATAAATATGACAGAGCGTATGGAGAGAGTTAGCAATCAAACTTCAAGCACATTGGACAAATGAAGAGTAACGGTTAATACAGGACTGAAGGCGTTATATCCGAATGTATGCAGTATAAGGAATAGAATAAATGAGCTTGTGGCGCAGATCGAAATTGGCAGTTATGACGGAGACATGGCTGCAAGGGTATCAGGATTGGGAGCTAAATATTCAAGGATATACATCTTATTTAAAACATAGGCAGGTGGGCGGAGGAGGTGGGGTTGCCTTATTCGTAAGAAATAAAACTAAATCAATAGAAAGAAATTAAGTAGGGTCAGATGATGGGGATTATGTGCGGGTAGAATTGAGACCTCGAAAAGGTGAAAACAAAATAGTTGGAGTCTTGTACAGGCCTCCAAGTCGTAGTCAGGAACTAGGGCACAAGAAACACCAGAAGAGGGAAAAAGATTGGTAGGAAAGACAAAGTTAGAGTGATCATGCAGATGTTAATAAGAAAGGTTGTTGAGAGTGAGGACGAGCTCAGCCAGTTGGAGGATGGTGGTGGTGTTTGGGTGCAGTTCATGCCTTTGTTCCGAGAAGAAGCAGAGAGTCCTGAAACAATCCTAATGGGGGTGGGGGTGGGGAGGGGTGTGGTGAATGTGTAATGGGATGTTACATCCATGGAAAAGAAGAGATGGATGGAGCCTGCAAAATTGAAATTCTTAAATTGGTGTAAAGTGTCACATGAATCACGGATGTACATGGGCAGGGACTGGATCAGGAGGGATTGCTGAGTCAAAGTAGGAAGCGATGCGTTGTTTGTAGCAAATGCAGACTGAAGCAATGTGTCTGCCTGGGCCACCCTGTTTGTGGATGTCTGGAGGAGATGGAAGCAAACTGTGCTTTCAGAGGGCCATCAGCTTGGAGCCATTGGCTTGGGTTTGGGAATGCAATGTGGTGGGAGGGGATCACCAGTAGAAAATCGATCAGTTATCGCAGTTGATACAATGGCCTGATGTGCATTGGTGGGCGTCATGTTCTAAGAAAATACCTGTTATATTTTTTTTTTCTCTCATTTGATTCTTGTTCAGATTGTGCAGCTATTCTGAATTTCTGCGTCTCCATCAAGTGCAGAACGACATGTTTTTTTTTCGCCGAGTGTGTCTCCTCAACATTTTTTTGACTTTTTTATACAGTATGTACAAAAATGGGCGTTGTGTTCTAATAATTTGCTTCCACTTCAAGGAAAACGTGAGGATGTGATTTGTACTCGGGCAGTGTGTCCATTACGTGCAATTTAATTGAATCTTTATTCTCATCACACTCACTCTTTCAAACAAACAATGAATGAATCCGTAAATTCTGTCGATTTGTTTCAGCTCTGACGATTGCTGGGAATGTTACAAAGGACATACTTCAGTGTCACAGAAAATACAAATGTGCAAGGTGCCAAATCCTGGTCCATACAAAATTATTCACAAGCTTTATAAATAAAACATGCAGAGGTGGAAGAGTGTACGTAAAAGGAGAGTTCAGCTCTGTGTTCAAAATGCTATTTCTGGCTCCCTCACGAAAGACCTTAACACACTCTGTAAATTCCCGAAAATAAGAACAGCAAGAGACTTTACCACTATTGTAATCGCTGTGAGAATCATGTGGTGAGGAATACAATCTCCAACGTTGCACAGCATCCTGGCTTGAATCAATATCATTGTCCCTTTATTGTCACTTGTTCAGAATCCTGTGGCTCTCTTTGAAACATATCTGTTCGTGTCCCTGCACCACGAGGGTCACTGCGGTTCACCACCATGTTTGGAATGGAAATTAGACACAGGCAATAAATGCTGGTCTTGCTAACGGAATTCACTTCACAAGAACAACTGACAGGAATCTGATCTATTAAAGGCATCCATTCTAACCGATTTGATTTCTGACATAGTTTTAGTGAGGCTTTTACTTTGACCTAAGCATCTGATCTTTCTGTAACTCCATGAAACTTCCAGAAGTGCATTCGGAGTGCGGTTGAAAAATTACATTTGCAAGTTGTGTTCATCATTCTGAAAGGGAGAGCCTTTCTGCGCTGGAGAATGCTTTCATTATTTGTCAGTATCGAAAGGCAATAGCAACGTAGAAACTAAGATCAACTTGAACCAAGTCTGCCATGTGATAAGATCATGGATGATATGACTGTGGCCTGAAACACGCATTCCTGCCATGCCTTATAACGTTAATGCATCATTCTTAGGCGATAAACTGTCTACCTGTGTCTTAAGAGTATTCAATGTCTTACCTTCCATCACTCGGTGGGAGGGAAGTTCCCACATTCGCAGAACCCTTTGAGATGGTTAAAACAGTCATCAACTCCTTCACTGGGATATTCCCCAGTTTCCAGGAGTCCATCCATTTCTGGAAATCTCTCGCACAAATTGAAATATTGTTTCAGCATTCAACTTGAATAGACTACTCAGAATATTATGGTTTAAACGGTATCATACGTAGTTTTCCTAAACTCCAACTGATCCAAGGCCAGTCTGACAATGTTTCCTTCAGAGATAAATGCTCCTCACAGGAATCAGTTGAGTAAATTTTCTCTGAACTGCTTTTCATGTCATTATGCCCTCACCTCTCCTGGTGTGCTCTCACCATTACTCTGCGAAACGGTAGAAAGTCTTCCATACTGCTGGATATATTTTCTTTCAAAAGGTATGAAAATTTATATTGCCTCCCTATGAATTGCAAGCAATGTGTTTTTGTTTGTGATCCAGATGCCTGATTTCTCTGTGCCACAGCTTTGCAATCGCTTCATTGGAATAATACACTGTTTTTCCATTCATTCCACCAATCTATTCAAACACAGATACATGTTTCCTGCTATGCTCCATATACCAATTCACCTGACCAATTCGAGCATCTCTATAATATTATGAAGTGGAGGTCAACATCCATCTGACAATTAAAACCAATGCAACCAGCGAAGATCTCCTTGCCTTATAATATGGTAAGGAAGTGTGATAAGTGATGTAACTCATCTCTTTTTCGACACACAATTTGTTATAAAGGAGTGGTTCAGTGAAATGGAATCTTCTCTCGTACTCTGTAATTAACAAGTAACTAGTTCCCTGTCTAGGTTAACACTGCTGCCTCACAGCGCCAGAGTACCCGGGTTCGATTCTAGCCTCGGGTAACTGTGTGGAGTTAACACATTCTCATCGTGTCTGCGTGGGCTTCAACCCGGGTGCTCCTGTTTCCTCTCTCAATCGAAAGACATGCAGGTTTACTAAATTGCCCATAGCGTTCGTAGATGTGTAAGTTAGCTGCGTTAGTCAGGGGTAAATGCAGTTAATAGGGTAGAGTAATGCATGTGAGTGGTTTATTCTTCGGATGGTCAATATGGTCCTTGTTTGGCTGAAGTGCCTGTTTCTCCACTGTCGGGATTCTAACTCTAACAGTGAACTAACTGAATAATCACTTTGTAACTAGCTATCTATTCTGGAATAAACCAAGATTTTCTTGATTATGCTGTATCAATAATGCAGATTCCACTCGTAAATCCATTATTAGTAAGAACAATAAATTAAAACTTCGTTTCTCAAAGTTCATGCAGAATGAATTCACTTGAGATTTCGGTATCTTATCCTCTCGTCTTTCTCTGTCTGAAATGCCTTCTCAGTTGTTTTCTGGTTTCAAGACTATTTGCTCAGCGTGTTGTGCGCCTTTATTGATGGATAGAGCTTTTTAGATAGATCTTGGATAGATTGCTCCCTTGCCAGTTCCATGTCATACTGTTCAAAAAAACTATCATGAATAAACATAATAAACTCAAGGCTACCCTGACTGAGTTGGTTCAACCAATCTACATGTAGATTAAAATCACCCATGGTAATAGACATGCCATTTTTACAGGCAATAGTTATTTCTTTGTTTATTGCCCATCCCAATGTGATGTTATTATTTGGTGGCCTGCACACTAACCTGTCAGTGACTTTCTTCTTAGAATTTTGAATGCATCATTCCTGTTTCTCCTAATGTACAGCAATAACAACAACTAACTTGCATTGTATGGAATCTTTCACAATGATAAATCTCCTAAGGTGCTTCATGAATGATCAAAACATTGATTAAGGAGAATGATTTTAAAATACATCTTAAAAGGAGAATAGAGAAGGTTAGGGAGGCTACTCCACAGACTTCTGCCCGTGACAGCTCCAATTGTGGAGTGATGCAGGGGGGTGGGTTGGAAAGGGAACGTGCAAAAGAAAAATGGAGGAGCACAGGCAGTGCATAAGGTCTTAAGGACAGAGGAGGCTCCAGACTGAGTCTGTCTGTCAGAGAGTATGGCTGCCTCATGGAGTTTGAAGCACTGCAATGGAGTAGAGGAGAGGTCACACTGCTTAGAGCTTTTTTTAAAGGCCTCCGCAGAGTTCCAGGGAGGTGCAAGAGAGGATTAGCAAAATTATTCTGGGTAGGAATGAAAGGAATAGGGTGGTCATTATGGGGGACTTTAACTTCCCCAACATTGACTGGAACTGGTAGAACTCTTGTACGTCGGATGGAACAGTTTTTGTCCAATGTGTACAGGAGGGTTTCCTGACACAGTATGTCGAAGGGCGGACAAGAGGGGAGGCCACACTGGATGTGGTGCTTGGTAATGAACCAGAGTAAGTGTTTGATTTAGTTGTAGGTGAGCACTTTGGAGAGAGTGATCATAATTCAGTTATGTTTAGTTTAGCGATGAAAAGGGATAGATACATGCCACAGATGAAGAATTATCGATGGGGGAGGAGCAATTGGAATGTGATTCAGCAAGAATTAGGATGCATAGGATGGGGTAACAAAAGGCAGGGGGTGCAGACTATTGAAATGTGGAAATGGTTTAAGGAGCAGATATTGTGTGTCCTTGACAGATATGTTCCTGTCAGGCAGGAAGGAAGTGATAAGGTAAGGGAATCGTGGTTTACTACAGAAATTGGATCTCTTGGAAAGAAGAAGAAGGAGGCTTATGTGTTGATGAGGCAAGATGGTACAGATGAGGCGATGGAGTGTTACAGATCAGCTAGAAAGGAATTAATGAGAGAGTTAAGAATAGCAAAGAGAGCACACAAGCAGTCTTTAGTGAATAGAATAAAGGAAAATCCTAAAGCTTTCTATAGTTATGTGTGGAACAAAAGCATAGGGTAAGAAGAGAGCCAGTCAAAGTCAGAAGTGGGAAGTTGAGTGTGGACCCTGTGGAGATCGGAGAGGTGCTAAACGAACATTTCTCATTGGTTTTCACTCAGGAAAAGGAGAATATTATAGAGGAGAAGAATGTGGTATGAGATATTAGACTAGAAAGGATCGAGGTTAGTTACGAAGAGGTGTTATCAATTCCAGAAGGAGTGAAAGTAGACAAGTCCCCTGGGCTGGATGGGATTTATCCAAGGATTCTCTGGGAAGCTAGGGAGGAGATAGCAAAGCCTTTGGCTTTGATACTTGAGTCATCACTGTCTCTGGGTTTGGTACCAGAGGACTGGAGAATTGCAAATGTTGTGCCCTTGATCAAGAAGGGCAGTGGAGAGGATCCAGGTAATTATAGACCAGCGTACCTTACTTCTGTTGTTGGAAAGGTTTTGGAAAGGATTATAAGAGATAAGATTTATAATCATCTAGCGAATACCAATTTGATTTCAGATAGTCAACATGGTTTCGTCAAGGGCAGGACATGTCTCACAAACCTGAGTTTTTTGAGAAGGCAGCCAAGCATGTAGATAAGGGTAAGGCAGTTGACGTGGTATACATGGACTTCAATAAAGCCTTTCATAAGGTTCCACGTGGTAGGCTGTTGGAGAAAATGCAGAGACATGGAATTTAGGGTGATTTAGCAGTTTGGATTAGAAACTGGCTTTCTGAAAGAAGACAGCGAATGGTGGTTGATGGAAAATATTCAACCTGGTGTCTGGTTACTAGTGGTGTGCTACAAGGACCTGTTTTGGGACCACTGCTGTTTGTCATTTTTATAAATTACTTAGACATAGGCAATGGTGGATTGATCAGTAAATTTGCAGACGACACTAAAGTCGGTGGAGTAGTGGACAGTGTGGAATAATTTTACAGGTACTCAGGCGGACTTGGATAAACTGCAGAATTGGGCTGAGAGGTGGCAAATGGAGTTCAATGCAGCAAAATGTGAGGTGACGCACTTTAGGAAGAATAACAGGATGGCAGAGCACTGGGTCAATGGAAAGATTCTTGGTGGTGTGGGTGTGAAGAGGGATGTTGGAGTCCATGTACATAGGTTCCTGAAAGTTGTCACCCAGGTGGATATTACTGTTAAGGCAGCATGCAGTGTATTAGGGTTCATTCATTGAGGGATTGAGTTCTGGAGCCACAATTTCATGCTGCAACGATACAAAATGTTGGTGCGATCATACTTGGAATATTGTGTGCAGTTCTGGTGCCCATAATTCGGGAAGGATGTGGAAGCATTGGAAAAGGTGCAGAAGAGATTTACCAGGATGTTGCCTGGTCTGGAGGGAAGGTCTTTTGAGGAAAGGTTAAGAGACTTGAACCTGTTCTCATGGGCAAGAAGGCAGCTAAGAGGGGATTTGACAGAGACTTACAAGATGATCAGAGGATTAGATAGGTTCGACAGTGAAAGTCTTTTCCCTTGGATGATGACATTAGCGTGTTCGAGGGGTATAACTACAAATTGAGGTGTGATGGATTCAAAACAGATGTCAGAGGCAGATTCTTCACTCAGAGTGGTTAGGGCGTGGAATGTGCTACCTGCTAATGTAGTTAACTCAGCCACATGAGAGGTTTAAACAATCCTTTAGATAAGCACATGGGTGATTTTGGGATAGTGTAGGGTGATGAGCTGAGAATAGTTCACAGGTCGGTGCAACATGAAGGGCCGAAGGGCCTGTTCTGCACTGTATTGTTCTGTGACGAAAGTGCTACAAGAGATTTCTACTGTCTTAAACAGTGATGAATGTTGTATTGTGGGCTTACAAAACGTCACTAACGATTGCTAACGATTGCAACATCCTGGTAAATCTCTTCTGCACCTTTTCCAATGCTTCCACATCCTTCCCGAATTATGGGCACCAGAACTGCACACAATATTCCAAGTATGGTCGCACCAACATTTTGTATAGTTGCAGCATGAAATTGTGGCTCCAGAACTCAAACGTCACCAAACATGTACGAGGCAAAGCCAGGGCAATAATAAGATGCTGCAACAGGAGGGGAACTAGTGCCTCCATAAAAATCCCTACTCCTTCTCGCCTATTTCACCTCCAAAACCGAGCACGTTCCGGAAAAGCATCTCTATCTCCCACCACGACACTTTTCCCCACAACCATGGTATCTGGCTGTGGACTAGGAGTGCAACAGTCTGTACTAGGACCCACTGGGGTCCTGAAACATTTGGTAAAGGTGAAAATCTTCTGGGCATTGACAGCCCCACCATATTGCATGCATTTTCTATGTTTTTAACTCTGATCCGGACTTCCCTTATTTTTCCGAATGAACCTGTTCAAAGTTTTTATTACACCCACCTGCACAAGCTATGAATTGAACTCACGCCTCTCGGTCCAAGATTTGGGATATTTTCACCGCATCACAAGGCATCGACTCTCACTTCCCTTGTCCCTCAGCCTGCTGAGTCACGCCTGAATCAACTCTGCAATTGGGAGGAAGGGGCGGAACTGGAGGACCGAGCAGTGGCTTGGTCCTCCAACCAGAGTGAGTGAGGAGCGGGGCCAAAGCATTCCCCAGGAGTGAACACTTCAGGATTGGTCAGAAAACTAACTGTTCTGCAGGATTGATTGTTCCTACCACATAGTGGAGTATTAAACCTCTCTCACAAATCAATGTGAGATTTTAAGAAATAGTTGAGATGTAAATCTGATAACGTACATATTTTCAATGGATTTGCACAACTCGAGTAAGAAGCTTCTTTTCAAACGTCCAGAACGATTGCTAATTTACATACCTAGCCGGTATGGTAGAGTTAGACCGATCGACCTGTTCACATCCTAGAAATCTCTATGACTATACTTGACAAAGCAATTGTTAATGACTAATATTTTACCCATCAGTCTGTGCAGATTTGAATATTCTCGACAAATTCACCGGTAACCTCAGACGCACGCGCAGTTTGGTTTCTATGCAGAGCATGCGCAGTGTCACATTGGTCAGGACAGAGAGCGAGAAAGACATGGAGTTGCTTTCTCCGGCAGCGGCTGCGATCGGCTCCAGAGAGCGGCGATGTTAGCCGGTGTGTGGGAGCCTCGCTGGGAGAAAGGAGCGGAGAGATTTCACAAGTCCCGCATAAAGGTTAAAAAAACTCGTAGAAGACCGTCTAGGCCCGGGTAAGGAGGTGGCGGTCTTTGAACAAGGAAGCGGCCCAGAGTCACGGCCGCCATTTGTTTGAGGGAAGAGGGAGCGCGGGCCTCAGGGCCGCCATCTTGAGAAGGTCAAGGAGCAGGAGGGCGGGGTTATCGGGGTCTGTAGAACAATCAGAGGAAAGGGCAGACCCATTGTTATTGATTAATTCCACGAACACAGCTTCACTGGGTGATCCTGCAGGAATATCCTCTCTCAGTCCTGCTGGGATGTTTCACCCAATCAGAACCAGCAGCTCTCCTCCTCTCTCAGCTCCCCTTCTGTCCTTCCTGCAGCATCTGGCCCCTGGAACATTGAGCTGCCTGTCCTGTCCCTCCCTCAGCTGTTGTTTCTGTAATACCTGTGATATCCCAGTCCCATCTTAGATTACTTCACTAAAGACAGGAATGCATCCCAGTCCCATCTTAGATTACTTCACTAAAGACAGGAATGCATCCGATGGATGTTTCTTAACATCAGCAATTGTTTAATACTCATTTACAGGTTTTAATTACATTGTTTTTGAAGCATTTACTTCACATTCAATCATTTGCAATGGTGGGATTTGAACCTGTGTCCAGAGAACACTTGCTGAGTTTCTGGATAAATTGTCACACAATAATGCCTCTAGGCCATCACTTCGCCTGCTTACAGTTTGTATATCACAGTGCAACATGAATCAAAACTCTTTCTTCCTGCACAATTGTTTGACCCGACACTCTGGTGATATGACTCAGTACCTCTCCATGTGGTATCCCTCACTGTGTGGGTCTAATTGCTGCCTCTGTCAGCGTCTCTCACCTTTGAAGCTACTCCAGATCATGAGCCAACAGAATTCTCCACTCCAGAGAGATGAGGCAGCACAGGCCAGGAATGGAGACTGGGATTTTCCAGATCTCTGTGGGCTCAGTGCCATTCTATATGTGTAACCCTCAAAGCATTAGTCTAATTGCCCATTCTGCCTATTTCTGTGTCTTCTACATGTACTCATGAAGTTCCAGACTCAATAGACTTGCCAACTGCTGGTTGGGATGATGGTTGGTCAGCCAGAAAGACAAAGTCAGGGAGGTCGGGAGTCTTCAATAAATCCTGCTGCCAGGTAAGATCATTCCAGTGCACAGAGCAGAAAGTAATAAGGGGGATCCACACATCAGCTAACAAGACATGACATAGAGAAAGTGCTGGAGGGGGAGCACAGTACAGACCCACCCCAGGCTCAATCACCACGCCTGCTGCAAGTTTTGTTGTAATGAGACAGCATCGGGAGTTCCCATTAATCAGTCCAGGCCTGTGCTTTCTTAGGGAGCATCAGAACAACTGAGGGGAAAGCAGGCCTCCCACGAGAGGGTGGTAATGCTGCCTGGGATCTTTCTGTTCCCTATTCCCTTTCCAACACTGTATCTATGGCTTGTATTGAGGACCAGTGTCTTCAATCATTCTAACTCCTATAACAGTTCCTATCTCTGTCATCTCCTCCCCTCTCACCAATTATTTCACATATTTGAAACCTCCAATCCAGATGACCATCCGTATCGCTGTAACTTGCTTCAGTCTCGACAACATGCCTTGTCTCAATAGTCCCTCCTCTAATAACTGGAGACATTGGGTCTGTTTCTGTGCGGCATGACTCTTCGGCCAAGGTTTCCTGAATGGAATGAGACGGAATTGCCTGTGTTTGGCTCATATCCCTTCAAACCTTCTCCTCTCCATGTACCTGCCGAAGTGTCTTTTCCATGTTGTAATTGTACTTGTTTTTACCATTTCCTCTGGCAGTCCATTCCGTCTATGCACCATCCTCTGTGGATAATGTTGTCCCTCAGCTCCCTTTTTTAAATCGTTGCTCTCACACCTCACGTTTATGCCTCTAGCTTTGGACTCACCTACCCTTGGCAATTCACCTTACTTAGACCATACATGGTTTCATAAACTTGTATAAGGTCACCCCGTGGCCTCCTCTGCCCAGGAGAAATATTGACGACAATGTTACCAATATCTCCAACTCATGTACTCAATGCTCTGACCAATGAAGACAAGTGTGCCAATTGCCGCTTTCAACACCCTGTCGCCCTGTGATGCCAGTCCAAGGAATAATGTAACTGCACCCCTTGGTCTCTCCCTTTTCTACAACACTGTCCAGGGCCCAACCATTACCCGTGTTAGTCCTCCTTAGTTTGTCTGAACTAAATCCAACAACTGAATTAAACTCAATCTTTCATTCCTTGGCCCCTTCGTCTATCATTTTGGTCACATCTTGAGCAAACTCCAGTCAAGTTTGTGGGACATGTTTTCCCATGCACAAAGCCATGCTGGCTGTCCGTAATCAGGCCTTATCTGTCCAAATGCATGTAAGTCCTACCTCTCAGAAAGACCTCCAACAACTCACCCACCCTGATGTCTTGCTCATCAGTCTGTAGTTCCCTGGCTTTCTCTTGCAGCCTTTCTTAATTAATGACACAACATTATAATCATAGTCAGAGAATCAGACCGCACTGTTCAGTTAACGCTAACCATACTCTAAAACAGATCTCATCCCACCTGCCTGTTTCTGGATCATTTCCCTTCACATCGTTCCTATTCCTGGACTAATCTAAATGTCTGTTAAACATTGTAATTGTCCCCATGTTCTTGGGAAGTTCATTTCACACACAACCCACCCTCTGTGTAACAATGTGCCTCTCAAGTCTTTTTTTTAAATGTCTCTCCTCTAAACTTAAAAATGTAGTGCCTTGTCTTGAAACTCCCCTGTCCATGGGAAAAGACAACTCCCATTAACTCTATCGATCCCCCTCATGATTTTATAAACTTCTATGAGGTCATCTGTCAACATTCAGGTTTCAGTGAAAAATACCAACCTATTCAGCCTTTTTTTATACTGAAGCCTTTCGTACCCAGCCACATCCCAGTAAATCTCCTCCCAACCCTTTCCAGCTGAATAATCTCCTTCCTATAACTGGGCGACCTGAACTGGACACAGTATTCCAGAAGAGGACTCACCAATGGCCTGTATAATCTCAATGCGACTTCCCAACTCCTATATCCAAAGGACTGAGCAATGAAAGCAAGTGAGGCCAGCACCTTTTTTTAAACTATCCTGTCTCTCCATGTTGCAAACTTCAAAGAATTATGTAGCTGAACCCTGACGTCCCCCTGTTCTACAACACTACTGAAGGTCTTGCCATTAATTGTATAAGTCCTGCCCGTATTTGTTGTACCAAATGCATTACCTCACATTTATTCAGATTGAACTCCATCTACAGTTTTTCAGCCATTCACACATTTTATCAGGATCTCTTTGTAATCTCAGAAAACCTTCTTCACGCTCCACAATGCCACCCTCCAGTCTAACAGCCTATCACACATAGCTCTCTATGGTACAAATATCTCTGCTAGGGGCCCTCCAATTTCTTCACCAGCTTCCCACAATGTCCTGAGATCCACTTGATCAGGTCCTGGGGATTTATCTACCTTTGTGTTTTAAAACCTCCAGCACCTCCTTTTCTATAATGTGGACTCATTTCAAGACATTGAGTCAGAGAGATGTTCAGCACAGAAACAGGCCCTTCGGACCAACTCCTGCATGACGTTTCTGGTCACATTTGTCACAATTTTGCCAATATCCCCATAAACCTTTGCTATTCATACACCCATCCACATGCCTTTTAAATGTATTTCTATCAGCCTCCACTATTTGCTCTGGCAGCTTATTCCATCTACTCTGCGGGAGCCAGTTGTCCTTTAGACCCCTTTGAAAAGTTTCCCTCGCCTGGGGAAATGGCCTTGTCTATTGACCCTGTCGATGACCACCATGATTTTAAACCCCTTTTATCGGTTAACTCCTCAGCCTCCCATGTTCAACTGAAAACAGTCCCAGCCTATTCAGGCTTTTCCCTGAAGTACAAACCCTTCAACCCTGGCAACATCTTTGGTCATTTCTTCTGATCCCTTTCATGTTCCACAACATCCTTTCGATGGCATTGAGACCAGAATTACACACAGTATTCCAATAGTGGTCAGGCCAAACACTGTTTAGTTCCCTGAGCGCCCCAGTCTTTATCCACAGTAAGTTCCAAAGTGAAATATTTGTTTTGGATCTTGTCATTTCACACATCGTTGCCTTCATTGATCATTAAGGAGACCGGGTTTGTCCCGAGCTCTTCTTTTGCTCTTAATACACTTGTAGAGTCTCTTTGGATTCTCCTTAACTGTCTCTGCCAAAGCGATCTCATGTCCCCTTTTTCATTCCTGATTTCCATGCTAAGTGTATTTCTACAGCCCCGATGCTCCTGAAGGGATTCCCTTGAGTCAGCCAGTTATATCTGACATGTGACCCCTTTTTTCTTGACCCCAGCCTCGAAGCTCAGCCAGTGTTTCCTAATTCAGTCAGCATTGAGCTGCACACTAACAGGAACACGCTGGCGCTGAACACTCCTTTTATCTCGGTTTTAAAATATTCCTACTTGCCAGACTTCCCTTTATCTGCAAATAGCCTCCCCAGATCTACTTTAAAAATTCATGTTTAATACTATCTTGCTCCATTAAATAACTTTAACTTGTGGACCAAGCCTGTCCTTTTCCATCGCTATTTTCAAACTAATACAATTGTGGTAACTTTCCAAAGGGCTCCCCCACTAACACCTCAGTCCCGTTCCTGACCTTGTTTCCCAAGGGGAGGTCAGGTATAGCCCCATTCTCCAGTTGGGCCACTTACATAATAACTGGGAGTTTTCAGAACACACTTAACAAATTCCTTCCATCCAAATGCTTAACTTAGTAGCAATCCCAGTCCAGGTTTGGAACGGTTAAGATCCCCTATCATTCCAACCCTATTATTCTAAGAGGTATCTGAAATCTCCTGACATATTTGCTCCTCCATCTCCCATTGCCTATCGCTGTAGTCCGACCGTAGAAAACTAATGACCAATTTTTATTTCTCAGTTCCACTAATATCGTTTAACTGGGCGATCCTACATGAATCCTCCCTCGAGGTACTGCTGGGATGTTTCCCCCAATCAAACCCACCAGCTCTCCTCCTGTTTTCCCTCCTGTTCTATCCTTCCTGTAGTATCTGTCTCCGGAACATTGAGCTGCTGCTCCTGTTACTCCCTCAGCTGTGTTTCTGTAATATCTATGGGATCCCAATCCCATGTTCCCATCCATGCTCTGGGTTCATCTGCCTTATCTGTCTGGCCCTTTGCATTGAAATAACTGCAGTTTAATCCACCAGTTTTCCCTAATTGTCTGCTATGTTCTTGCCAGCCTTGTCTACTTATATTGCCGTCTTGAACATTTGTACCAGCCTCAACTTTCTTTCTGGCCTTACGACTCTTTGGGGTCACACAGCTCTGCCAGACGAGTTTAAATCCTCTCGAGCAGCTCCAGCAACGTTCCCCATCAGGATGTGGGTCCCCCTCCTGCTCCCAGTTCAGGTGTATTCCCCACCCTGTCTACCTGTGCTGACACCTTCAGACATTCAGGGACTTACCCACCAAGGTCCCTGTATTCCTCAGTACTCCAGGAGGACCTATCATTCATGATGTATATCATTCATTTATTAGACTTCCCACAGTGCATGACCTCACAGTGATCAGAAGTATACTCCATCTGCCATTACTCTGCTCAGTTTATCATCTGATCGATATCAGACTGCAGCCTGAGTCCATCCCCCTCACTGTGGACAACACCCTCACCTTTCATGTTATCTGCAAACCTACTAATGTTACCTTCTGCTTTCACATCTGAGTGATTAATGTCCATAATGAACAGCAATGGTTCCTTAACAGATCCCTGTGGTACACCCGCTGGGCAAAGGCTTTCAATCACAAAACCAACCCTCCACCAATTGTGGAGCCAATTTACCAACTTACCTTGGATCCCATGGGATCTTCCCTTTTGGACCAGCCTTCCGTGTGGGACCTTGTCAAAGACCTTAATGAACTCCATATAAACCACATCATCTGCACTGCCCTCATCAATATCAGAGGACAGTCGTCCAGCAAATCCATACAGACAATCCCGAATGAAATTGCAGGGATATCCGTTTTTGGTGAATACATTGTATTGGTGTTCTTCTTCCTCTTTTTGCAGTTCTGGTGTACTGCAGTGTGTTGTGGCCCTTTTGAATAGTGTCTTGATGCAACTTCTTTTGTGTGTGTTGGGGTGGTTGTTTTCGTAGTTCAGGACTTGGTCTGTGTGTGTGTTTTTCCCGAATACCTTCGTGGTGAATTCTCCGTTCGGTATTCTCTGTACCATCACGTCTAGTAATGGGAGTTGGTTGTCCTTATTTTCCTCTCTAGTGAATCGGATTCCTGTGAGTGTGGCGTTGATGATCCGGTGTGTGTTCTCTATTTCTGTGTTTTTAATGATTACAAAGGTGTTATCCACATATCTGACCCAGAGTTTGGGTTGAATTTGCGGTAAGACTGTTTGTTCTAATCTTTGCATTACCGCTTCTGCTATGAGTCCAGAGATGGGTGAGCCCATGGGTGTGCCGTTGATTTGTTCATATATTTGGTTATTGAATGTGAAGTGTGTTGTGAGGCCAAGGTCCAGTAGTTTGAGTATGCCGTCTTTTTGATAGGTTCCCCGTCCTGTTGTCTGTTCTGTATGTCCAGCAGGTTGGCTATTGTTTCTCTGGCTAGGGTTTTGTCAATAGAGGTGAACAGTGCAGTTACATCAAATGAGACCATAGTTTCTTCCTTGTCTATGTGTATATTTCTGATAATGTCCAAGAATTCCTGTGTTGACTGTATAGAGTGTCTGGATCGGCTGATCAGGTGTTTCAGTTTCTGCTGTAGTTCTTTAGCCAGTTTGTGTGATGGTGTCCCTGGTAGTGATACTATGGGTCTGAGTGGGATGTCTGGTTTGTGCACTTTAGGTAGTCCATAGAATCTGGGGGTGTTGTTGCTTTTAGTTTTCATTCTCTGGAGCTCTAATCTGGTTATTTGTCCATTTTCTTTTGTAGGTTTCTCAGTGTGTTGTTTATCCTATTGGTGAGCTGCGGGGTGGGGTCAAACTCCACACAATTTCGTCCACAGTTGCCTCAGGGAAAGACAATGGAATGAAGACATGCCACGACCCAAAGGACTAGCCACACTACCATACATCAAGAACATTTCTGAACTTACAGCCAGACTACTGCGACCACTAGGACTCATAACAGCACACAAACCAACATCCACTCTCCAACAACAACTCATCAGAACGAAGGACCGATACCCAGCATGAGCAAATCCAGTGTTGTGTACAAAATCCCATGCAAGGACTGCACAAAACACTACATAGGACAAACAGGAAGACAGCTACTGATCCGTATCCATGAAAACCAACTAGCCACGAAACGACACGACCAGCTATCCTTAGTAGCCACACACACAGATGACAAGCAACGTGAGTTTGACTGGGACAACACTACTATTATAGGATAAGTCAAACAGAGAAGAGTAAGGGAATTCCTAGAGGCATGGCACTCATCCACAGATTCAATCAATAAGCACATCGACCTCTACCCAATATACCGGCCACTGCAGCAGACAGCTGGAACTGACAACGGGAAGCGGCAGATTCAAATCACTATAAATGCCGGAGGAAAGATCACAGAAGTGCTTCACAGGAGGCTCCCAAGCACTGAGGATCTCACCTAGACAGGGGACAAAGTCTGCAACACAAATTCCCAGCTCGGCAAACAGACCCCAGCAGATTAGATGAGATTCCCTACAGTGTGGAAACAGGCCCTTTAGCCCAACCAGCCCACAGTGACCCTCCGAAGAGTAACCCACCCAGACCCATTTCCCTCTGACTAATCACAATGGACAATTTACGAAGGCCAATTCAATGAACCTACACATTTTTAGCCTGTGGGAGGAAGCCGGAGCACCCGGAAGAAACTCACACAAACACGGGGAGAATGTGCAAACTCCACACAGACAGTCGCCTGAGGCTGGAATTGAACCTGGGACCCTGGTGTTAACCACTGAGCCACCTTGCCGCCCAAATTCTGGTGCTGTCAGACCTGCTGAGATCCCCCAGCAATTTCTTGTTTGGATTTCAGCGCCGATCCAGTTGGTGATGATCACGGACTTGTTAAGTGTGTTTGGGAATGGGGAGGGAGCTGGGAGCAGGGTGATGGTGGGATAGTGGGGAGCAGAGCTGCCTTCCAAGCAGTTGACCCGGGTTCGATTCTTGGCCATCGCAGTGTTGTGGTTTCTAAGTCGACTTTTAAAGGTAAATTACCAGGATGGAACCGGGTCGGTCAGATTGCTCCATGCTTTTCCAGGCGATGGATCCTGTGAATTGCAGTGTGGAACCGGGCAAAATTGCTCGGCATCTCGGAAGCTTTCCCCTCTGCTGCTTCCCATTTCTTATTGAAATATTGGGTACAGCACAAGGATGGGTTTGTTTTGTTCGAAAAGTGAGAGACTGCTCCCGTCAGGAACCTGGAATAATTACAGAAGCCGCTGGAAACACTGAACAGTTCCAACAGCTTCTGTAGTGGTGGGGAGGGAGGGTTAATGTGTCAAATCTATACAAGGACAAAATAAACTCCAGCCACAAAACAGAGTTTTTAAGTTTTACAAACATCTGTATAACATTATTCTGAGCAATCAATTCCCCTTAAACACTTCCAATGTGGAATAGCATCTTTCTGACTCTCACTTTGAGAGATGTCCCTCAGTGAGCTCCTCCTCCATTCTTTCCATTTCACTGGGGACCCACTATCCACAGTCTCCAATCAAATGACCTGAACTCAGACACACAGAGATCTTAACGAGTGACACAATGCAGATAGGAAGTTGATTTCATTTCTGTTTCTGAGTCCAATCTTCACTCAGTGAGACAGAGTCAGGTATTCAAGGCTCCAACAAGAGCTGGATTCTGCTTCTGGTGATTGTCTTCATTCAGTGAGAAGGAGGGCCGTGGGCCAGAAGGAGCTCATCATTGTGTTTCGGGTTGTCTGCTCAGTCTGCAGCATTGCAGGCCGTGGGAGCAGGGCAGTGGGAAAGGTACCTCGTGTGGACTGCAATAGGACTTTCCACACATTGTTCCAGGGCAGTTACAGAGCTCCAGGAATTCTGAATGAGGATCAGAAAAATGCATTGATTGAAGGAGGAGGATCAGGGATACAGGATAAAGCTGATGAGATCAGCAGGATCTCTCGGTCTAACTCTGTGCCATACTTTATTTTCTGCTTCATAAATCGACAATCCGGAGCTCAACCCACTTAGAGCAATATAAGCTCAGAAACAAATCATTCAATCCAACACATCCATGCTGAACTGATATCCGATGTCAATCTCATCCTATTTGTCAGAATTTGGCCCATGTTCCTCTGAACCCTTTTTAATTCCTACACCCACCCAGATACCTTTTAAATGTTGTAATTGTACCAGACTCCACTACTTCCTCAGGCAGCTCATGCACACAGTGCACTCTGTGTGAAAAATGTTCCCCTTCGGTCCCTTTTATGTTTCCCCTCTCAACTTTAACATATGCCATCTGCTTCAGGACTCCCCCACCACAGGGAAATCACCTTGCCTTTTTACCCTATTGAGGGTCCTTCATGATTTTGTGAATCTCTATAAGGTTACCCCTCAGCCACTGACGCTCCAGGGATAATAGCCCCTACCTATACAGTCTTACTCTCCAGCACAAACCTCCAACCTTGGCAACATCCTTGTAAAGCTTTTCTGAACCCTTTCAAGTTTCACAACCCCCTTCTTATAGGAGGGAGTCCAGAATTGCACATTATATACCAAAAGTGGCCGAACCAATACTGCAACATGACCTCCCAACTCCTTTACACAATGAACTGAGCAATAAAGGCAAAAATGACCAAAGCCTTCTTCACTATCCTATCGAAATGTTAGTCCCCCTTCAACGATCTATGAAGCTGCACTCCAGGTCTATTTGTTTAGCAACATCCCTAGTACCTTGTCCATTCAGTGTAAATGTCCTGCTCTCTTTTGCCTTTCCAAAATGCAACACCTCACATTTATCTAAATTAATCTCCATCTGCCACTCCTCGGCCCACTGGCCCATCTGATCAAGATCCCGTTGTCTTCTGAGGTAACCAACTTCACCATCCTTGACACTTTCAATTTTACTGTCATTTGCAAACGTACTATCCATTCGTCCTATGGCCACATCCAAATCATTTATATAAATGACAAAACAACAGTGGACCCAGCACCGATCCTTGGGGCACACCGCTGGTCACAGGCCTTCAGTCTGAAAAGCAACCCTCCCCCACCACCCTCTGTCTTCGACCTTCGAGCCAGTTCTCTGCCCAAAGGGTAATTCTACTGCCCCAACATAAAAGTTTGAATTATGACGCCAGTTTCAAAAGTACAACAAGAACCTATTCCTGATTGGGGAATCGGAGCCAGGGAAATCAATAAAAAGAAATGTGCAAGGTTTGGTAAATTGGAGATTCAGTTCAGGGCATCACTAAATGAAAGAAATCAGAAGGGCACCCATACGTGGAAGAAGTGATTCAGGGAACAATTAAATGGAAGGAATTGAGGCAGGGCAACAATAATTGGAGAATTTATGCTGGTGCCTTTATATTGGGCAGGATAATACTCAAAGGGAGAATTGGTGCAGTTTCAGGATTGGTGCAGGATTGGTAAATGGGAGAAATGGTGCAGATCAGCGGAGTCATAAACAGTCATACAATCATAGAGATGTACAACATGGAAACAGACACTGCATTCCAACTTGTCTATGACTCAGTCTTAGAATTCTGGCAGCACTCCACAAAATTGGAGGATCATTCCAAGGAAATACTAAATGGATGGATTGGGCAAGGGCTTATCGAAATAAGAGAATTTGTCAAATTAGCGCAGTTAGAACCGAATGTGAGAGTTTCAGTTTCGCAGTGAATGGGAGAATTGGTGCAGTGTAGCACGAAATGGGAGAATTGGGACATGACAATACTTGATGTGGGAATGAGAGTAGGGCACCCCGAAATTGGATGAGGGCATCAGTCAGTATGAGGATTGGTGAAAGGCAAAACCCTGAATGGAGAACTTGTTCAGGACATCAGCAATTGAGTGAAATGGTGCGAGGCAACACTGAATTGGAGAATCAGTGTGGGACCTCAGTAAATGAGAGACCTGGTGCAAAGTGGAGCTAAATTAGAGAATTGGTGCATTGCAACAGTAAATGGGAGAATTAGAGTAGCGCACCCTTAAATGGTAGAATCGGGCTCAGGCATCAGTAAATGGAAGGATTAGTCCAGGGATATGAGAAAATGGGAGATTTGGTGGGAAACAATAAATGGGAGATCTGGTGCACAGTGCCATTACATTAGAAAATTGGTGGGAGTGCCAATATATTGGAACATTGGAGCAGAGCATGTCTAAATTGGGGAATAGGGGTCAGGGATTCAATAAAAAGAAGAAACGTTGCAAGCATTGGTAAATTGGAGATTCGGTTCAGTGCATCACTAAATGGAAAAAAAAAACAAGACATCCGAACGTGGAAGATGTGTATCAGGGAACAACTAAATGGAAGGAATTGATGCAGGGCAACAATAATTGGAGAATTCTTGCAGGTGCCATTAAATTCTAAGTGGGAGGACTGGGGCAGGATAACCCCAATGGGTGAGTTGGTGAAATTCCCGAATTAGTGCAGGATTGGGAAATGGGAGAATTGGTGCATGGAAGCGGAGCACTAATTACAGCCTCAGAGATGCACAGCACGGACCCTTCGATTCAACTTGTCCACACCTAAATTTAAGAATTCTGGCAGCCCTCCGCTAAATTGGAGAATCATTGCAAGAAACTACTAAATGGAAAAGGTGGGGAATAAACAATCGAAATGTGAGAATTTCCAACAGGGCGTTAGATAATGGGTGAATAAGTACGAAATGTGTTGCACGAAATGGGAGAATTGGGGCAGGGAGATTTAGAGTAGCGCACCCCTAAATTGGGCGAGAGCATCAGTCAGTATGAGAATTGGTGTAAGGCAACACTGAGTGGAGAACTTGTTCAGGACATCAGTAATTGGGGGAAATAGTGCTCAGCAACACTGAATTGGAGAATTGGGGTGGGGTATCAGTAAATGAAAGACCTGGTGCGGGGGGCTGATAACTTCGAGAATTGGAGCAAATGGGAGAACACGGGCAGTGAATCAGTAAATAGGTCAAATGTTGCAAAGGATTAGTGGTCGAGATTCAATACAGTGTACCACAAAATGGGGGAGTTGGTGCAGTTCACCACGAAAGGGGGGATATTTGCAGTTTGGGGAATTTGGAGATATGATGCAGGGATTGCCAAGGTTAGAGAATTCTGGCAGCGGTCTACTAAATGGGAGAATTGTTGCAAGGAAATACTGAATGGAAGACCTGGTGCACAGTGGAGCTAAACTCGAGAATGGGTGTATGGCACCAGTAAAAGGGAGAATTAGAGTAGCGCACCCTTAAATGGTAGAATCAGGGTCGGGCATCAGGAAGGAGAAGAGGTAGTGCAGGAGTATAAGTTAATTCGAGATTTGGTGAGAATCAATAAATGGGAGATTCTGTGCACAGTGCCATTACATTGGAAAACTGGTGGGAGTGCCTGTATATTAGAAAATTGGAGCAGAGCATGTCTCAATTGGGGAATAGGGGCCAGGGAATCAATAAAAAGAAATGTTGCGAGCATCGGTAAATTGGAGAGTCAGTTCAGTGCACCACTAAATGAACAAATATAATCAGCAGGGAATCCGTACGGTGAAAATGTGTATCAGGGAACAACTAAATGGAAGGAATTGATGCAGAGAAACAATAATTGGAGAATTCATGCAGGTGCCGTTAAATTCGAAGTGGGAGGACTGGGGCAGGATAACCTCAGTGGGTGAGTTGGTGAAATTGCCGAATTAGTGCAGGATTGGGAAATGGGAGAAATGGTGCAGGGAAGCGGAGCACTAATTACAGCCTTAGAGATGTACAGCACGGAAACAGACCCTTCAGTCCGACCTATCCATGCCCAAATTTAAGAATTCTGTAAGCTCTCCACTAAATTGGAGAAACATTGCAATAAAATGCTAAATGGGTAAATTTCGCAATGGCTGATAGAAATGTGAGAATTTTCAACAGGACATTAAGTAATGGGTGAATTAGTGCAGTTCAGTGCTCAGTGGGTGAGTGATGCTGTGTTGCAACTACATGGGAGAATTGGGGCAGGACAATACCTTTTGGGAGATTTAGAGTAGGGCACCCCTAAATTGGGCGAGAGCATCAGTCAGTATGAGGATTGGTTAAGGCAACACTGAGTGGCACTGAGTGGGAACACTGAGGCAACTTGTTCAGGACATCAGTAGTTGGGGGAAATGGTGTTAAGCAACACTGAATTGGAGAATTGGGGTGGGGTATCAGTAAATGGGAGACCTGGCGCAGGGTGCTGATAACTTTGAGAATTGGAGCAAATGGGAGAACACGGGCAGTGAATCAGTAAATAGGACAAATGTTGCAAAGGATTAATGGCCGAGATTCAGTGCATCACGAAATGGGAGATTTGGTGCAGTTCACCACAAAAGGGAAGATATGTGTAGGATCGGTAATTTGGAGATTTGATGCAGGGATTGCCAAGATTAGAGAATTCTGGCAGGGAACTACTAAATGGGAGAATTGTTGCAGGGAAATACTGAATAAATGGCCTGGTGCACAGTGGAGCTAAATTAGAGAATGGGTGTATGGCACCAGGAAATGGGAGAATTAGAGTAGCGCACCCTTAAATGGTAGAATCCGGGTCGGGCATCAGTAAATGGAGGAATTAATACAGGTTTAAGAGTAAAAGGGACATTTGATGGAAACACCAAATGGGAGATACAGTGCAGACTGCCATTCCATCAGAACATTGGTGAGATTTCTAACATATTTTCTACAACACAGGAGGAAGCAGTGACGCTGCTCCAGCTCCTTTATTTTCTATAATACAGGAGGAAGCAGAGACGCTGCTCCAGCTCCTTTATTTTCTATAATACAGGAGGAAGCGGTGACGCTGCTCCAGCTCCTTTATTTTCTATAATACAGGAGGAAGCAGTGACGCTGCTCCAGCTCCTTTATTTTCTATAATACAGGAGGAAGCGGTGACGCTGCTCCAGCTCCTTTATTTTCTATAATACAGGAGGAAGCAGTGACGCTGCTCCAGTTCCTTTATTTTCTATAATACAGGAGGAAGCAGTGACTGCTCCAGCTCCTTTATTGTCTATAATACAGGAGGAAGCGGTGACGCTGCTCCAGCTCCTTTATTTTCTATAATACAGGAGGAAGCGGTGACGCTGCTCCAGCTCCTTTATTTTCTATAATACAGGAGGAAGCGGTGACGCTGCTCCAGCTCCTTTATTTTCTATAATACAGGAGGAAGCAGTGACGCTGCTCCAGCTCCTTTATCTTCTATAATACAGGAGGAAGCAGAGACGCTGCTCCAGCTCCTTTATTTTCGATAATACAGGAGGAAGCAGTGACGCTGCTCCAGCACCTTTATTTTCTATAATACAGGAGGAAGCAGTGACTCTGCTCCAGCTCCATTATTTTCTATAATACAGGAGGAAGCAGAGACACTGCTCCAGCTCCTTTATTTTCTCTAATACAGGAGGAAGCAGAGACGCTGCTCCAGCTCCTTTATTTTCTATAATACAGGAGGAAGCAGTGACGCTGCTCCAGCTCCTTTATTTTCTATAAAACAGGAGGAAGCAGTGACTCTGCTCCAGCTCCTTTATTTTCTATAATACAGGAGGAAGCAGTGACGCTGCTCCAGCTCCTTTATTTTCTATAATACAGGAGGAAGCAGTGACTCTGCTCCAGCTCCTTTATTTTCTATAATACAGGAGGAAACAGAGACGCTGCTCCAGCTCCTTTATTTTCTATAATACAGGAGGAAGCAGAGACGCTGCTCCAGATCCTTTATTTTCTATAATACAGGAGGAAGCAGTGACGCTGCTCCAGCTCCTTTATTTTCTATAATACAGGAGGAAGCAGTGACGCTGCTCCAGCTCCTTTATTTTCTATAACACAGGAGGAAGCAGAGACGCTGCTCCAGATCCTTTATTTTCTATAATACAGGAGGAAGCAGTGACGCTGCTCCAGCTCCTTTATTTTCTATAATACAGGAGGAAGCAGTGACGCTGCTCCAGCTCCTTTATTTTCTATAATACAGGAGGAAGCAGTGACGCTGCTCCAGCTCCTTTATTTTCTATAATACAGGAGGAAGCAGTGACGCTGCTCCAGCTCCTTTATTTTGTATAATACAGGAGGAAGCAGTGACGCTGCTCCAGCTCCTTATATTTTCTATAATACAGGAGGAAGCAGAGACGCTGTCTCACTGAGTGAAGATTGGACTCAGAAACAGAAATGAAATCAACTTCCTATCTGCATTGTGTCACTCTTTAAGATCTCTGTGTGTCTGAGTTCAGGTAATTTGATTGGAGACTGCGGACAGTGGGTCCCCAGTGAAATGGAAAGAATGGTGGAGGAGCTCACTGAGGGACATCGCTCAAAGTGAGAGTCAGAAAGATGCTATTCCACATTGGAAGGGTTTAAGGGGAATTGATGGCTCAGAAAAATGTTATCCAGATGTTTGTAAAACTTAGGAACTCTGTTTTGTGGCAGTAGTTTATTTTATCCTTGTGTAGATTTGACACATTAACCCTCCCTCCCCACCACTACAGAAGCTATTGGAACTGTTCAGTGTTTCCAGCAGCTTCTGTAATTATTTCAGGTTCCTGACAGGAGCAGTCTCTCACTTTTCGAACAAAACAATCCCCGTAGCTTTTCTTTAGAAACTGATTTAAAAGCCCAACACTACAATGGTTGGGAATCAAACCCGTGTCAACTGCTTGGAAGACAGCTCTGCTCCCCACTATCCCACCATCACCCTGCTCCCAGCTCCCTCCCCATTCCCAAACACACTTAACAAGGCCGTGATCATCACCAACTGGATTGGGGCTGAAATCCAAACAGACACATCCTCTGTATCTAACCCAGTGATGGAGCTCTCCTGATTGAGTTTGATGTGAACAGGATGGGGGAAGTGGGAGATTTAATCAGTACCTAACGCCGAGCTCAAAATGGCCTGGGAATTTGAAATGCTGCAGTGTAGAGGGAGATTTACTCTGTATCGGACCCCATTCTCTACCTGCCCTGGGGATTTAAATGGGGACAGTTTAATGGGACCTTTATTTTGTCTGGAACCCTGTGCTCCCTCTGCCCTGGGAGTGTTTGCTGGGAACACTGTCTAACCTCTGTGATATGGATCCTATGAAGATTGATGGGAGACAGTGTAAATGGAATTGTCAGGATCCAATTCCTTCACGTGGATGAGAGAAGGTCTCCAATTGGAATTGTGAGGAAAATTGGTGCCCGTGGGACTGAAGGGTCAGTAACAGAATGACGACACCATTGGCTCAGAGACAGGAGACAGGATAGAGGGGAATGAGGGTTTCAGACTGGAGGGAGCTACAGGCACATACAAGTTGGGAACTGTTTTCAGTAAAAGGCAATTGATCCCAGGTCACTGCAGAGTGTAAGAATCTGATGCCTTTCCCTCACTATCCTCCTCCAATCCCTGGGAAGATCTGCTCCCACACCATGTTCCATCCGAACTGCTGACTGTGTTAGATACATTAATACATTGGGGATGGGCAGGGGTGCTTTTAAACCTGGGATCTTGCTGTGTAACTTGCCTTCAAAATGCTCTTGCTCCACCATTTCAACTAATCTTTTCCCTCTTTTATCCTGAGGAACTTTTGTTTGGAAAGCTGCAACGTGAAGATCCAAAATGTCCGAGTCCAGGAAAGAACAACGTCCAAAGGGGGAGCACAGGCCTGAGGCCTAGTCGACAGGCTGCACCCTGTGGGGGCCCACGTGAGTTGTGTGTTTATTTACCCCGAGGTTTAATCTCCTCTGGGGGACCCTGGGTTTTAGAGGCCTCTGGGTAATTGGTTCCTGGTGGATTGCGGCCCTGTCATATTTAAAACAGGTTTGAAGCCTGGGGTTAAAGTATGTCAATCCCCAGGATCTGAGAGGCAGGACTCCCTGAGGGGGAATTAAAATCCAAAGATGTGACCCTCTCGAATTATTTATCATAAAGTCAGAGTAATGTGGGTTATAGAGAGAGCAGGATGAGAAAATTCAACAGTGAGAGAGATTGAGTGAAAATTGAGAGAGCAGGGGAAACAGAAGGGGAGAGAGAGGTAGAGGCATTTTGAGATTGTGAAATCGCTGCAATATTTGATTCTGGGGTGACAGGAAATAATTAAACTGAAGCAGTCACAGACGGGGAAAATGATCAGAGTAATTAGCTGCATTGGTGCATGTGGGATCTTGCTGTGCACCAACTGCCCCAATACTGCCATTGCAGGCAGTGAGGGTTTTAATCAGCTAACCCGTCATTTCAAATTTTTCCAAGGCTTTAGCATGAAAATGCAGCTCATTTCCCAATATGGTTGTGTTTGGATGTTGCTGAGAGATTGTCTGTGTCAGTGAAAGAGGAAAACCTGGGATCTTGCTATGCTATTACTCTGTATGATTTTCCTCCTTTGCTTTTCCACTAATGCTGTCTCTTGCCTCCCACGGGATCTTGCTGGGCCCTTGAAGATTCAAAGAGAGAAACTTTGGGATCAGGAGATCTTTGAACAAGTGCTTTCTCCAGAGGGGACATGGTCCCGAGTCCTGAGGCCTGGTCGACAGGCTGCACCCTGTGGGGGCCCACGTGATTTGTTTGTTTATTTACCCAGAGTTTTAATCTCCTCTCGGGGAGCCTGGGTTTTAGGTGCATCTGGTTAACTGGGGTCCTGTTGTTTTTTAAACAGGTTTGAAGCCTGGGGTTAAAATAACCAGGGTCCTGGGATTTGACATAAACACATGAATTCCCAGTGAGAGTCTGACAGATAAGACTCCCCCAAAGAAGGAATTAAAACCTTAAATGAGAAACTCTATCCAAAGACTTGTTCTAATATCAGAGTAATACTACTTGTGGGATCTTGCTGTGTCTCAAACCATCTGCAGAGTGGCCTACATTGCAGCAAGGGTGACCAAATGTGATAATCCCATAAATAAGACCCAGGTTGGCCCAATCCCTGAGTATCTGGGAGGGGATCTCTCTCTCTCTCTCTCTCTCTCTGTCCCTTCTCTCACACCCTCTCCAGCTTCTTTTATTGTTTTTTCAAACAAATAAAACCATCCCACACACAACAATGTGACTCGTGGGTATTTGAATTGGGGGAGATGGAAATATTTCGCAGCACAAGGTGATTGTTTTTGAGACAAAGGGGTAAAAGAACACAAGATCCACAGAGAGAGAGAGAGAGAGTGGGAAGGAGGAAGCGATAGAGGGATAAGATGTGTCTTTGTAGCTGGGCTGGGAAAGGGAGACAGGATCTGGGAGAGGGGGGAGAGAACGGGACTCTCCTGTATCCCATCACCGCCCAACTCCAATCACTACCTTCTAGAGATTACCATCCACAAAATTAAATCCTGGGATGGATGAGGTGATTCCTTAAACAAGATTCCCAAAGAAATCCACAGCCTCCTGTCGGATGTAAAGTGGGATTTGAGCACATTGTGGAGCACGAAGGGGACTACCCTGTGGGATCGCACTGTGCATCAATAGCCCACCCTGTGAGTTGTCGTCATTTTAATGGGGAGGGGTGTGGAGGACAGGATGTGGGAATCCAGGCAGGGAGAGACAGACAGAGAGAGAGACTCATGATCAGAAACTGGATTTGGAAAGTGCTGGTATTATTGGGATCTTGCTGTGTGAAAATTACATGGAAGGCATTTTGCTTGTGGAGGGGTTGTTGTGGGGAGGGGTTGTTGTGGGGAGGGCTTGTTGTGGGGAGGGGTTGTTGCTGGGGGATGGCACTAGTTCTGGCAGAGGGTAAAGATGAGGAAATACCCCAGATATGCCACACCCGGCTCCCTGTTGGATCTTGCTGTGCGCCCCTCAGCCTGCAGGTTGCCCCTTACACATCACAGGAGTCTGTCCAAAGGGCCCGGGCTCCATTTGCTGATGGTCTGATAGTGGGTGGGATGTATCATCCCTCCTTTCTCCAGCCCAGACCCCCCACCCACCTCTCCTCACCCTCCCCCCAAAATGTGATAGTGACAGGGCTAATGTCTACAGGACAGGGCGGGGAGATGGGAACACACTTTAAAGGGGAGGGAGGGAGGGAGGGGAGGGCATTTCAATCAGAACAGAGGGGGAATGGAGAGAGACACAGAGACACAAATCCATTCTCGAGAACAAGAGGAATCTAAGCAGAGATGGAGAGGGGGATAGGGACAGGGAGACAGGGGAGAGAGAGAGATGGGAGAGAAGACAGAGGATGAGAGAGGGAGACAGAGGGGAGGAGTGAAGGAGAGATGGAGAAAGTTAGGGAAGGAGGGAGACAGGGAGGCCAGAGAGCAAGAGAGAGAGAGAGACAGAGAGTGAAAGAGAGAGGTGACTGTATTAGTGGAAGGTTCAATGTTAATATCATGTAGAAACAGCCCCAATTCCAGACAGAGTGTGGGTCACGGGGGTGTGAAGGGGAGTGGGATAGAGGGGACATAAGTCCTGCCTTGTGTGTTTTTTTTACCCATGGTTTGTCAGAGAAGCAGCTGGAGGGGACAGGTTAAACACGGAGGGAGGGATGTGATCCAGGCTCTGAGACCGACTCCCTTCCATTGAGTCTCAGAAAATAAACCCTTGGGGTGGAGGTGGTCAGTCAGAAAGCATTGACCCCCTGGGTCCCAGTGAAATCTGTTCCCATTCTCTGGGTTTAAAACTAGAGGGAAATGCTGATAAAATGGGGAGCTTTGGGAAGTCACTCAGTAATGGCATTTTGTTTGTTTCTCTTGAGTTTGTGATTCAAAAGATCTTGGCTTTGATTTAATCAATTTCCATCTCTCTCTCACACACACATCCCCCTTCACTCAAACAGAAACACTGGGAAAGTCCTGAGGCAGTTTGACACCTTCCTGTTCCCGTTCTCTGGGTTTAATATCAGGGGCTGTGCTGGGAAAGGGAGAGATTGTGGAAGGCACAGAGTGATGGGATCTTGCTGTGCTTTTTGTGCCACTGTTTTATTTTAATCAATTTTCATTTCACTCTCAGTCTCTCCCCCCGAGGAGGGGATTTGGTCTGGGAGCTGAAACTTGGACAGTGCAGAGAGAGAGAGAGAATTCAATCATTCTGCCGTGAGGAATCATCAGACAAGAGCTGGAGCCAGAGAGAGAATAATCAGAAACGGTTCTGTCTCCTTGTTGTTCATGTACACACACAGACAGACACACACACACACACACACACCCGGGGAAAAGATTGTGGGGTTCAGGCCGTCTCTGTGATTTTTACCATAAGGGGTGAGCTCTGGGCTGGGGGTGGGGAGACAAAGGGGCAAAAGGGTTGGAGAGAGAGTTGCTGCACAGTCTGATCCCACAAATGTCACTCCCTCCATCTCTCACTGCAGCTCCCACCTTCATTCCCGTGTTCCCTCTCTCTCTTCGCCACATCTTTCCTTCAATCCCCATCTCTCCCCATCCTTCCCATCTCCATCCTGTTCCTCTGGAGATTCCCTTCCTACAACTCTCTGCCTCCTCACTCTCTTTCCTGGAATTGTTTAATCGTTCAGTCTTTCCCAATCTGCAGCTTCCCTGCTCCCCTCTCTCTACACCTTTCTCTCACAGCCCTGTGGGATCTTGCTGTTCCTGGCTGAGGATCTTTCTATTCTGCCTTACACCATCATGCTCTCCCCCTCACTCCCTCCTCCTCTGGCCATCTGTCTTACTTTGGGATCACACTATGTCAGTCTCTCTCCTCCGTCCCTCCCTGGGCTTTTTCTCTCTCCCTCGGTCTGTCCTTTTCTCTCTCTCTCTCTCTCCTTCCCCCTCCCCCCACTCGGTATCTGTTTATTCTGCTTTCTGTCTTTCATTCACTTTGTCTCACTGAGTTTTATTCTTACCACCACCACCCCTCCCCCACAACCTGTCCCCCTCTCTCTCTCCCCCATTCCCCACTCCCCCACACCCTGTCCCCCTCTCTCTCTCTCCTCCATTCCCCATTCCCTCCCTGTCTTCCTGTCCTCGAGAGCAATTGGGACTCCATGCCATGTGGTCATTAACACAGTGGGATCTTACTGTTCCTGGGGACTCCTGTTGTTGTACAAACTGTGGGGTGGGGAGGGGAAGTAAAGCCCCTTTCTCAGTCAGGGGTAGGGTGGGGCCACAGGAAGCCTGGGGACTGGGATCTTGCTGTGCATGAAGACACACACAGTTGAATGGCCGGTCAGTATCTTCATATAATCCCCGTGCCCCCACCCCCTCCCCCTCCAGCTCAGGGCCTGGGACACAGTGAGGGCTGGCGGTGGTGAGGGAATTGTACACAGTGGAGACACATGGGGGGTGAGGAGGGGGAACGAGGAGAGTGAGAGAGGGGGAACGAGGAGAGGGGGGGGCGAGGAGAGAGGGGGGGGGCAAGGAGAGAGGGGGGGGCAAGGAGAGGGGGGGGCAAGGAGAGAGGGGGGGGCCAAGGAGAGAGGGGGGGGCCAAGGAGAGAGGGGGGGCCAAGGAGAGAGGGGGGGGCCAAGGAGAGAGGGGGGGGGCAAGGAGAGAGGGGGGGGCCAAGGACAGAGAGGGGGCAAGGAGAGAGAGAGAGGGAGGGGGGCGAGGAGAGAGGGAGGGGGGGGCGAGGAGAGAGGGAGGGGGGGGCGAGGAGAGAGGGAGGGGGGGGCGAGGAGAGAGAGAGAGAGAGAGAGAGAGGGGGGGGTCCAAGGAGAGAGTGAGGGGGGGCAAGGGGAGAGGGAGAAGATTGGGGGGGAGGAAGGAGGTTTTTTCCGATTCTGATGCTCGCTAAGAAATGAAAACACCATGAGACAGTGATATTAAAGACGGGAGGGAGGATGATTCCAGGCTCAATCCCATCCAGTTATCAATCCTGCTCACAGTCTACCACTTCCGGGTTTAAACGATGCGCGTGCGCAGAGCCAGGCCCCGCCCCCACATGGGCCCGCGTGCGCAGAGCCAGGCCCCGCCCCCACATGGGCCCGCGTGCGCAGAGCCAGGCCCCGCCCCCACATGGGCCCGCGTGCGCAGAGCCAGGCCCCGCCCCTACGCGGGCCCGTGCACTGTCAGTTAAACGGCCGCGCCTCGAGACTACACGTGCATCCTCAGGGCGGGTCTTAGCTCTCCTTCCAGCTCCCATTGGTTAGAGCGTCTGTCCATCTCGTGGCTCCGACCAATAGAAAGGTGAGTTCCCAGCTCGGGGGAGGTGCCTGCAGGTGAATGTGGATTTAAAGAGAAATGAAGAGCACAAGGAGATAGGAGCCAGGAATGAGGCCGTTCAGCCCATCGAGTCTGCTTCCTCATTCAATCACAGTGGATAAGGTTCTCCACTCCATTCTCCCCCCGCCTTTACAATGAAGAACCTATTGATCTCAGTCTTCAATATCCTCAGTGAGCTGGGTCTCCCCAACCTTCAGATTAGATTAGATTAGATTAGATTAGATTACTTACAGTGTGGAGTATTTCAGTGGGAATGAATTCCACAGATTCCCCACTCTCTGGATCAACAAGGTTCTCCTTATCTCTGTTCGAAGAGCTCTTCCCTTTACTCTAAGGCTGTGCCATTGGGTCCCGGTCTCTCCGACCCAAATGGAAACATCTTCCCAATATCCGCTCTGTCCAGACCATTCAGTATTCTGGAAGTTTCTATGAGATCCCCCACCCCTTCATCCTCCTGAACTCCATTGAGGATAGACCCAGAGTCCTCACACATTCCTCATGTGTTCAGCTTTTCATCACTGGGACCGTTCTGGTGAACCTCCTCTGAACACGTTCCAGGGTCAGTACATCCTTCCTGAGATATGGGGCCCAAAACTGTGTACAATTCTCCAAATGTGGTCTGACCCGAGCTTTATAGAGCCTCAGAAATACATCCCTGCTTTTATCATCAAGTGCTCTCAAAATAAATACCATCAT
This sequence comes from Chiloscyllium punctatum, assembly GCF_047496795.1. NCBI lineage: Eukaryota > Metazoa > Chordata > Chondrichthyes > Orectolobiformes > Hemiscylliidae > Chiloscyllium > Chiloscyllium punctatum. The sequence continues at coordinate 242,220 of NC_092772.1, read as the reverse complement.
TGCATTTGCCTTCCTAACTACTGACTCAACCTGCAGGTTTACCTGAGAGAATCCTGGAAGGGAACTCCCAAGTCTCTCTGCACTTCAGATTTCTGAATTATCTCCCCAATTAGAACACCATACCTCTCTGCCTCGATTCCTCCAACCAAAGTGCATGACCTCATCCTTTCCCACATTGTAGGAGGAGGGAGAGAGGGTGAGGAGGGAGAGGAGAGAGGGGGAAGACGGGAGGAAAGACGAGGGAGGATGAGGAGAGGGTGGTGAAAGGGGAAAGGTAGTTTGAGGAAGGCTGGGGGAACAACGGGAGGTATGCAGTGGGGGTGAAGGAGTGGGGAAGGGAAGGAAGGAGAGGGTGAAGGAGTGTGGGGGAGGGGATAAGGAGAGGGGGAAGGAAAGGAGAGGGTGTGGGGGAAGGAGAGGGGAGAGGGGAGAAAGGAGGGGGGAAGGAGGGGGGAAGGAAAGGAGGAGAGGGGAGAAAGGAGGGGGGAATGAGAAGGGGGAAGGAAAGGAGAGGAGGAGAGGGGAGAAAGGAGGGGGGAAGGAAAGGAGAGGGGATGAGGGAAGGAGAGGAGGAGAGGGGAGAAAGGAAGGGGGAAGGAGAGAGGGGGAAGGAGATAGGGAGGAGAGGCTGGGAAAAGAGAGAGGGGAAGGAGGGGAGGAGAGAGAGGGGGAAGGGGAAAAGGAGGGGGAAGGGGAAAGGAGGGGAGGGAAGGGGTGAAGGAGAAAGCGGGGAAGGAGAGAGAGGGAGGGAGAGTGAGGAATGGGAGATGGAAATGGGGAAGGGGATGGAGAGAGGGGAAAGGAGGGAGGGAATGGGGGAAGGACAGGTGGGGAAGGAGACCCGAGGGGATGGAGAGGGGGAGATGTGAGCGGGGGGGAGAAGAGGGGAGAAGGGAAGGAGTGGAAGGGGGAAAGGAAGGCAGAAAGGGAGTGGGGGAAAAGAGGGGGAAAGGAGAGGTGGAAAGGAGGGGATGAAGGATAGTGTGGGAAGGAATTAGGGGGAGGACAAGGGGAAGGAGAGAAGGGCAGAAAGAGAGGGAGGGGGTAGGGAGGTGGTAAGGATGGGGGAAGGAAAGGGGGAAAGGAGAAGGGGTATCAGGGAAATTTGCCCAATGCTTTCGAGATCTCAAAACACAATTGACAAACAGTTTATTGTAAGCGATCTGGCTGGAAGAGAAAACAGACCAGCTGACACAGAACTGACAGTCTGTACATGTAGATCAGAATTTCTCTTCCCAAAGCTGAGGCTGAGACCAGTTTTATAATATTGCTGCACAATGACACTGATCAAGAAATAGGAAACTACAATGTATCTGGAAATGGAGTATTCCAGTTCCAAGGATGCGAATTGGAAAGCAGTTTATTGGATGAATGTCCTGTTCCTTCCCACAATGCAACATCCTGACAGTATCGACGGATCCATTCCCCTTCACAGGTGGGTGTTAATATCTCTTCTGAAGGAGTGAGGTGTTTCCATCGTCCTGTTCCTGGAGGGTGTCCTTGTTGGTGCCTCTCTGTCTGACCCACTCCTTGTGTGACTTTAGTATTGCTGGGTTGTGAAACTGCCCTTAGGGCTTTGAGATATCTGTGGTGCTGTGTCATGTACATGGGAGCAGAAATCCTAATCCCTTGTATGTGTGCTGTCTGATTCGGCTTGTGAGCTGCTGGGGAATTCTGGGGGTTCTGGTACAGTTTGGCCAATTTTGCTTTTGTGGGCCTATTGTGGGGTAGCAAATCTTTTCCCACACTGATTTGTCCGAAATTTATCCAACTGTCGGTGGTTATTGATTTGTACTGACCCGAAGTTTTTCCAAGTGTGGATGGTTATGGATTTGCACTGACCCAAAATGTTTCTAATGTGTGTTACTGATTTGCACTGTCCCGAAATGTTTTGAAATGTCAGTGCTTACTGATTTGTACTGACCTGTAATTTTTACACTTTTTGGTAGTTACAGATTTGTACAGACCTGAAATTTTTCTAAGTGTCAAATATTACTGATTTGCACGGCCCCAAAGTTTGTCGAAGTGTCAGTGTTTCCTGATATGCACCAACTAGAAATGTCTCCATGTGTCAGTGGTTACTGATTTATACTGACCCGAACATTTTCTCAGTGTTGGTGGTTACTGATTTGCACTGACCCCAAAATTATTTTAAACATCAGTGCTTACCAATTTGTACTGACCCGTAATTTTTCCACCTATCGGTGGTTAATGATTTGTACTGACCCAAAATTACTCTGTGTCACTGCTGACTGATTTGTACTGACTTGAAATTCACCCAACTCTCAGTGGTTACTGATTTGCACTGACCCCAAATTTTTCAAAGTGTTGGTGATGAATCATCTGGATTGCCCCGAAATTTTTCCAACTGTTGGTGGTTTCTGATTTGTACTGACCCCAAATTTTTCCAAGAATGGATGTTTCCTGATTTGCACAGACCCAAAATGTTTCTTAGTGTCAGTGGATACTGATTTGTACTGTCTTGAAATTTTTCAAACTGTCACCGGTTCCTGTTTTGGCGCTGACCCGAAATGTTTCCAACTGTCTGTGGTTACTGATGGAAACTGACTGGAAAGTTTTCAAAGTCTTGGTGGTTACTGATGTGTACTGACCCAAACATTTTCAAATAGTCAGATCTTACTGATTTGTACTGACCATAAATTTTTCCACCTGTCGGTGGTTACTGATTTGTACAGAGCAGAAATTTTTCAAACTGTTTGTTGTAACTGATTTGTACAGACCTGAATTTTCTCTAAGTGTCTGTGGTTACTGATTTGCACTAACCCAGCATTTTCTCAGAGTCAGTGGTTTCTGAGTTGTACCGACCTGAAAATTTTCCAACTCTCAGTGGTTAGGGATTTGTACTGACCCCAAATTATTCCAAGTGTCGATGATTACTGATTTGCACTGCCCTGACGTTTGTCAAAGTGTCAGAGTTTCCGGATTTGCACCGACCAGAATTTTTTTTCCATGTATCAGTGATTACTGATTTGTACTGACCCCAAATTAGTCTCCGTTTTGGTGGTCACTGACTTCTACTGACCCGAACCTTTTCTAAGTGTGGATGGTGACTGATTTGCACTGTCCCAAATTCTTTTGAAATGTCAGTGCTCACCGATTTGTACTGACCTGTAAATTCTCTAACTGTTGGTGGTTACTGATTTGTACTCACCCAATATTTTTCGAAGTGTCAGTGCTTACTGATTTGAACTGACCATAATTTATTCAAACTGTCAGTGGTTCCTGATTTTCACTAACTAGAAATTGTTTGAAGTGTCAGTTCTTACTGATTTGAATTGACCCTAAATTTTTCCAACTGTCAGTGTTTCCTGATTTGCACCGACCAGAATTTTTATTCCATGTATCAGTGGTTACTGATTTCTACTGACCTGAGCCTTTTCTAAGTTTGGATGGTTACTGATTTGCACTGTCCCAAATTCTTTTGAAATGTCAGTGCTCACCAATTTGAACTTACCCATAATTATTCCAAATGTCAGTGGTTACTGATTTGTACTGACTTGAAATCTTTCAAACTGTCAGTGATTACTGGTTTGCACTGCCCCAAATTTAGTCGGAGTATCAGTGTTTCCTGATTTGCACCGACCAGAATGTTTTTCCATGTACCAATGTTTACTGATTTGCACTGACCCGAACATTTTCTCAGTGTCGGTAGTGACTGATTTTTACTGAGCACAAATATTGCTAAGTGTGGATGGTTACTGATTTGCACTGTCACAAAGTTTTTCCAAGAGTCAGTGTTTCGACCAAAATTTTTTTCCATGAATCGCTGGTTACTGATTTGTACTGACCACAAATTTTTCTAAGTGTGGACGGTTACTGATTTAAACTGTCCCAAAATGTTTTGAAATGTCAGTGCTCACCGATTTGTACTGACTCAAAATTCATCCAAATGTCGGTGGTTACTGATTTAGAGTCGTAGAGTCATAGAGATGTACAGCACGGAAACAGACCCTTCGGTCCAATGTGTCCATGCTGACCAGATATCCCAATCCAATCTAGTTGCACCTGCCAGCACGCGGCCCATATCCCTCCAAAACCTTCCTATTCATATACCCATCCAAATTCCTTTTAAATGTTGCAATTGTACCAGCCTCCACCACTTCATCTGGCAGCTCATTCCATACACGTACCACCCTCTGTGTGAAAACTTTGTCCGTTCGGTCTCTTTTATATCTTTCCCCTCTCACCCTAAACCTTTGCCCTCTAGTTCTGGACTCCCTAACCCCAGGGAAAAGACTTTGTCTATTTACCCTATCCATGCCCCTCATAATTTTGTAAACCTCTATCAGGTCACCCCTCAGCCTCTGACACTCCAGGGAAAACAGCCCCAGCCTGTTCAGCCTCACCCTATAGCTCAAAACTTCTATGCCTAGCAACATCCTTGTAAATCGTTTCTGAAACCTTTCAAGTTGCACAACATCTTTCCGATGGGAAGGAGACCAGAAATGCATGCAATATTCCAACAGTAGCCTAACCAATGTCCTGTATAGCCATAACATGACCTTCCAACTCCTGGACTCAATACTCTGACCAATAAAGGAAAGCATACCAAAAGCCTTCATCACTATCCTATCTACCTGCGACTCCACTTTCAGGGAGCTATGAACCTGCACTCCAAGCTCTGTTTGTTCAGCAACACTCCCGAGGACCTTACCATTAAGTGGATAAATCCTGCTAAGATTTGCTTTCCCAAAATGCAGCACTTTGCACTTATCTGAGTTAAACTCCACCTGCCACTTCTCAGCCCATTGGCCCATCTGTTCAAGATCCTGTTGTAACCCTTTTTGCTGTCCACTACACCTCCAATTTTGGTGTCATCCGAAAACTTACTAACTGTACCTGTTATGCTCGCATCCAAATCATTTATGTAAATGACAAAAAGTAGAGGACCCAGAACTGATCCTTGTGGCACTCCACTGGTCACAGGCCTCCAGTCTGAAAAACCCTCTACCACCTCCCTCTGTCTTCTATCTTTGAGCCAGTTCTGTATCCAAATGGCTAGTTGTCCCTGTATTCCATGAGATCTAACCTTGCTAACCAGTATCCCATAGGGAACCTTTTCGAAGGCCTTACTGAAATCGATTTAGATCACATCTACTGCACTGCCATCATCAATCCTCTTTGTTACTTCTTCAAAAAAACTCAATCAAGTTTGTGAGACATGATTTCCCACACACAAATCCATATTGACTATCCCTAATCAGTCCTTGCCTTTCCAAATACATGTACATCCTGTCCCTCAGGATTCCCTCCAACAACTTGCCCACCTCTGAGGTCAGGCTCACCGCTCTATAGTTCTCTGGCTTGACTTACCACCCTTCTTCAACAGTGGCACCACATTTGCCAACCTCCAGTCTTCCAGCACCTCACCTGTGACTATCGATGATACAAATATCTCAGCAAGAGGCCCAGCAATCACTTCTCTAGCTTTCCACTGAGCTCTAGGGTACACCTGATCAGGTCCTGGGGATTTATCCACCTTAATGCATTTCAAGGCATCCAGCACTTCCTCCTCTGTAATATGGACATTTTGCAAGATGTCACCATCTATTTCCCTACAGTCTATATCTTCCATATCCTTTTCCACAGTAAATACTGATGCAAAACATACGTTTAGTATCTCCCCCATTTTCTGTGGCTCTACACAAAGGCCGCCTTGTTGATCTTTGAGGGGGCCTATTCTCTCTCTAGTTACCCCTTTGTCCTTAAAGTATTTGTAAAAACCTTTGGATTCTCCTTAATTCTATTTGCCACTGCAAGCGGGCATCAGAGCCGCCCCGCATTTGCCACGGGACTATGCCTACATCGGTAAAACGAGAGGAATTCATTTTGTGTTTTAAACGGCAGCCGCAGCTTAAACCCACAGAACTCAGCAGCTGGCGGTCCCCCCACGTGACCAGGAGATGGGAGCCAGAGGACAGATCAAATCCACACTAGGCCAGACACTAACCGTGACTCATAGACCGAAACTCCGGAGCTAATTAATATGGAGACCTATCTCCGAATCAAATCAAGAGACTGCCTGAAACACACCCATATTCATTAATACAGAACCATCCTGACACAAAGGACAGGCATCCACCAGACAGGAACGAACAGACTAATACACACCAGCACCCCAAGGGAACAAAGTGGGGTGCTAGCCTCCAGCCCTCACAGAGGGAGACAAGCAGATAGTACCCGGACCCGTTTACATAATCCAATTAGCACCCTATTGGGTGTACACTGCAACTCTCCTGGGACAGCAGGAAACCCACCATTTACACCTACTCCAGCGATGATGGGGAACTATCATCCCATTCATACTCAAAATCCTCACATCCTGACAAAGAAAGGTCTGTAATGTGTAGCAGCTCGCGGGAACAGCAGAAAAGCCGAGTTTCGGACCTCGGTTGGTCTCCGCCGGTGTTACTGTATCAATAAACGTTACCGATTGTTGAACCGCACTCTGGGCTCGGACTGATATCATTTCATCCGCGTTAACCCCCAGGATCTGGGAAACAGGACTCCCCAAGGAGGGAATTAAATCCTGAAGTGAGAAACTCTCTCCAAAAATCCGTTTTAATGCCAGAGTGATGTGAGATATGTATAGGCCGGGAGAAGAAATTGTGATAATCGCAGAAATAAGACACAGGCTGGCTATTTCAATTCAGTTCAGAGTCTCTGGGAGGGGGTGTCTGTCTCTGTCCAGTTTTCTTTTGTTGAGTTTTCAAACAAGTAAAACCGTCCCACACGCTACAAGGTGAGCCGTCATTATTTAAAGTGGGGTTTGGAACAAAGATTACAGTGTACAAGATTACATCTGACAGAAACAGAGAGAGAGAAAGAGAGCGATGTCAGAGATGGGGAGAGAGTGAGAGGGGGAACAGAGAGAGAGAGAGGGAGCAAAAGGGGGAACAGAGAGTGAGGGGACAAATAGGGAAGAAAGGGGGAAATATTTGGAATTTGTCAAACAGTAGGATTGGTCTCTCTCTGTCATCCTGGAGACAGAATCAAACCCTTAACCAGCGTCAGTGACACATAATCTGTCTGTGGTCACACTGCTGCTTGTGGGATCTTGCTGTGCATGGTTATTCATGTTTCTGGCCTCTGGCCAACTGTTCGATGGTGATTTCTTTGTGTTTGGATGTTGCTGTGATGTTACGCAATGCCTTAATGATGCAATTATTAAACTGAACCAGCATCACAGGGTAAAGGGAGAGATTGTGGAAGGCAGAGAGTGGTGGGATCTTGCTGTGCTTTTGGTGCCACTGCTTTATTTTATCTCACATCAATTCTCATTTCTCTCTCAGGCTGTTCTCCACCCGAGGAGGAGGAGGGGGAGATTAGACCCAGGAGCTGAAACTCGGGACGGTGCAGAGACAGAGAGAATCAAATCCAATCTCCTGTGAGGAACCGTCAGACAAGAGCTGGACCCAGAGAGAGAGAACAATCAGAAACTGTCCTGTCTCCTCATTTAAACTCACACACACACACGAGGAAAAGAATTGGGGGGTTCAGGCCGTCTCCGGGATTTTTACCACAAGGGGCGAGTTCTGGGCTGGGGGGACAAAGGGACGAAAAAGATGGAGAGAGAGCCGCTGCACAGTCTGATCCCACAGATATCACTCCCTCCCTTTCTCACTACAGTTCTATCTCTACCTCGGTGTTCCCATCTCTCTCTTTCTCTGTCTGTCCCACATTTTTCCATTAATTCCCCATCTTTCCCATCTCCACCCTATTCACATTCCCCAACAGATTCCCTTTCTACAACTCTCTGGATCTTCTCTCTTTGCCAGAACTGTTGGAATTGTTGGGGAGCAAAAGTCAGGGTGGGGGTTGGGAGGGCAAAGGCAGTCAGACATAAAGAGAGAGAGAGAGAGAGAGAGCGAGAAACATAGAATAGAGAGAAACAGACACAGAGTCAGAGAGAGAGACAGACAGACAGAGATAGAAAAGGGTTATGAGGCAGAGACAACTCTGAGATAACAGCAAATTGGTTAGGCCACTGTTGGAACACTGCATCCAATTCTGGTCTCCTTTCTATTGGAAAGATGTTGTGAAACTTGAAAGGGTTCAGAAAAGATATACAAGGATGTTGCTATGGTTGGAAGATTTGAGCTGCAGGGAGAGGTTAAATTCGATTAGATTACTTACAGTGTAGAAACAGGCCCTTCGGCTCAACCAGCCCTCTGGTGAGGAACCCATGCCCCTACATTTACCCCTTCACTTAACACAATGGATAATTTAGCATGGCCAACTCACCTAACCTGCACATCTTTGGACTGTGGGAGGAAACCGGAGCACCCAGAGGGAACTCACACAGACACGGGGAGAACGTGCAAACTCCACACAGACAGTCGCCTGAGGCTGGAATTGAACCCAGGTCTCTAGCGCTGTGAGGCAAACTCTCTGACACTGTGTTACAGACCCTAACCCCTGGATTGACCCGGCCACCCCAAACTCTGTGACACTGTGTTCCAGACCCTAACCCCTGGATTGACCCGGCCACCCCAAACTCTGTGACACTGTGTTCCAGACCCTTACCCCTGGATTGACTCGGCCTCCCCAAACTCTCTGACACTGTGTTCCAGACCCTAACCCCTGGATTGACCCGGCCACCCCAAACTCTGTGACACTGTGTTCCAGACCCTAACCCCTGGATTGACCCGGCCACCCCAAACTCTGTGACACTGTGTTCCAGACCCTTACCCCTGGATTAATCGGGCCTACTCCACACTCATAGACATTGTATTACACACACTAACCCCTGGATTAATCCAGCCTATCCCACACTCTCAGTCACTGTGTTCCAGACCCTAACCCCTGGATTAATCCGGCCTATCCCACATTCTCAAACACTGTGTTCCAGCCCTTAACACTGGATTAATCCGGCCAATCACTCACGCTCAGACACTGTGTTCCAGACCCTAACCCCTGGATTAATCTGGCCTATCCCACAAATTGGGCACTGTGTTCCAGACCCTAACCCCTGGATTAATCCGGTATCCTCACACTCTCAGACACTGTGTTCCAGACCCTAACCCCTGGATTAATCCGGTATCCTCACACTCTCAGACACTGTGTTCCAGACACTAACCAATGGATTAATCTGGCCTATCCTACGCTCTCAGGCACTGTATTCCAGCCATTTACCCCTGGATTAATCTGACCTATCTCACACTCTCAGACATTGTGTTCCAGACCCTAACCCCTGGATTGACCCGGCCTATCACACACTCTCAGACACTGTGTTCCAGACCCTAACCCCTGGATTGACCCGGCCTATCACACACTCTCAGACACTGTGTTCCAGACCCTAACCCCTGGATTGACCCGGCCTATCACAAACTCTCAGACACTGTGTTCCAGACCCCTGGATTATTCCGGCCTCCCCCAGACTCTCAGGCACTGTGTTCGAGACCCTAAACCCAGGATTAATCCAGCCCATTCCACACTCTGAGGCACTGTGATGCAGACCCTAACCCCTGGATTAATCCGGTCTATCCCAGTCTCAGGGACTGTGTTCCAGACACTAACTATTGGATTGACCTGGCCTATCCCACACTCTCAGACTCTGTGCTCCAGACACTAAATCCTGGATTATTCCGGCCACCCCACACTCTCAGGCATTTTATTCCAGACCCTAACCCCTGGATTAATCCGACCTATCCCACTCTCTTAAGCACTGCATTGCAGACCCTAATTCCTGGAGTAGTCTGGCCTATCCCACACTCTCAGACACTGTGTTGCAGACCCTAATGCCTGGATTAATCCGGCCTATCCCACATTCCCAGACACTTTGTTCCAACTCTAACCCCGGGATTGAATCGGCCTTCCCCCACACTTTCCGGAACTTTGTACCAGACACTAACCCCTGGATTAATCCGGCCTATCCTACTCCCGCAGACACTGCATTCCGGACCCAAACCGGTGGAATAATCCAGACTATCCCACACTCTTAGGCACTGTGTTCCAGACCCTAACCCCTGGATTAATCCGGCCTTTCACACACTCTCAGGCACTGTGTTCCAGACCCTAACCCCTGGATTAATCCAGCCTTTCACACACTCTCAGGCACTTTGTTCCAGACCCTAGCCCCTGGATTAATCCGGCCTTTCACACACTCTCAGGCACTTTGTTCCAGAACCTAACCCCTGCATTAATCCAGCTACATCCCACATTCTCAAACGCTGTGTTCCAGACCTTAACACTGGATTAATCCAGCCTATCCCTCATGCTCAGACACTGTGTTCCAGACCCCAACCCCTGGATTTATCCAGCCTATTTTACACTCTCAGGCACTGTATTCTAGACACTTACCCCTGGATTAATCCGACCTATCCCACATTATCAAGCACTGCGTTCCAGACCCTACCTCCTGGAATATTTCGGTTTATCCCACACTCACACACTGTGTTCCAGACCCGAACCACTGGATTGACCCGGCCACCCCAAACTCTCTGACACTGTGTTCCAAACCCTAACCCCTGGATTGACCCGGCCACCCCAAACTCTCTGACACTGTGTTCTAGACACTAACCATTGGATTGACCCGGTCTATCCCACACTCTCAGACACTGTGTTCCAGACCCTAAACCCTGGATTAGGCTGGCCTATCTCACACTCTCAGGCGCTTTGTACCACACCCTAACCCCTGGATTAATCCGGCCGATCCCACACTCTCATGCACTTTGTTTGAGACCCTAACCCCTGGATTAACCCGGCCTATCTCACGCTCTCAGACATTGTGTTCCAGACCCGAATGCCTGGATGAATCCGGCCTATCCCACACTCTCAGACAGTTTGTTCCAGACTCTAACCCCAGGATTGAATCAGCCATCCCCACACGTTCTGGCCCTTTGTACCAGACCATAACCCCTGGATTAATCCGGCCTTTCCCACACTCTCAGGCACTTTGTTCCAGATCCTAACCCCTGCATTGAACAGGCCTCACCACACTCTCAGACACTGCGTTCCAAGCCCTAAACTCTGGATTAATCCGGCCTATCCCACAATCTCAGACACTGTATTACACACACTAACCCCTGGATTATTCCAGCCTATCCTACACTCTCAGACACTGTTTTCCAGACCCTAACCCCTGGATTAATCCAGCCTATCCTACAAATTTATCACTGTGTTCCAGACCCTAACTCCTGCATTGATCCAGCCTATCCCTCACGCTCAGACATTGTGTTCCAGACCCTAACCCCTGGATTGACCCGACCACCCCAAACTCTCTGACACTGTGTTCCAGTCACTAACCCATGGATTAATCCGGCCAATACACACTCTCAGGCTAGGTGTTCCAGATCCTAATTCCTGGAGTAATCTGGCCTATCCCACACTCTCAGACATTGCATTCCAGAGTCTAACCCCTGGACTAATCTGGCCTTCTCCACACTCTCAGACACTGTGATTCAGAACCTAACCCCTGGATTATTCCGGTCTCCCCCAGAGTCTCAGGCACTGTGTTCGAGACCCTAAACCCAGGATTAATCCGGCCCGTTCCACACTCTAAGGCACTGTGATGCAGACCCTAACCCCTGGATTAATCCAGTCTATTCTACTCCCGCAGACACTATATTCCAGACCCTAACCCCTGGATTAAATGTGGTCTGTCCCACACTCTCAGACACTGTGTTCCAGACCCTAACCCCTGGATTATTCCGGCCGCCCCCAGACTCTCAGGCACTGTGTTCAAGACCCTAAACCCAGGATTAATCCAGCCCATTCCACACTCTCAAACACTATGTTCCAGACTCTAACCCTTGCATTAATCCGGCCAGTACACACTCTCAGGCTCTGTATTCCAGACCCTAACCCCTGGATTAATCCGGCCTATCCCACACTCTCAGACACTTTGTACCAGACCCGAACACCTGGATTAATCTGGCCTATCCTACTCCCGTAGACACTGTATTCCAGACCCAAACTGCTGGAATAATCTGGCCTATCCCACACTCTCTGACACTGTGTACCAGACGCTAACCTTTGCATTAATCCGGCCAGTACACACTCTCAGGCTCTGTATTCCAGACCCTAATTCCTGGAGTAATCCGGAATTTCCCACACTCTCAAACACTGTGTTCCAGACCTTAACACTGGATTAATCCGGCCTATCCCACACTCTCAGACACTGTATTCCAGACTTTAACCCCTGGATAGACACGGCCTATCCCACATTCTCAGACATTGTATTACATACACTAACCCCTGGATTAATCCAGCCTATCCCACACTCTCATCACTGTGTTCCAGACCCTAAACCCTGGATTAATCCGGCCTATCCTATACTCTCAGACACAGTGTTCCAGTCCCTAACCCATGGATTAATCCGGCCAATACCCACTCTCAGCCTCTGTGTTCCAGATCCTAATTCCTGGATTAATCCAGCCTATCCCACACTCTCAGACACTGTGTTCCAGACCCTAACCCCTGGATTATTCCGGCCTACCCCACACTCTCAGACACTGAGTTCTAGACCCTAATACCTGGATTATTCCTGCCTCCGCACACTCTCAGGCGCTTTTTACCACACCCTAACCCCTGGATTATTCCGGCCTCCCCACACTCTCATGCACTTTGTTCGAGACCCTAACCCCTGGATTAACCCGGCCTATCTCACGCTCTCAGACATTGTGTTCCAGACCCGAATGCCTGGATGAATCCGGCCTATCCCACACTCTCAGACAGTTTGTTCCAGACTCTAACCCCAGGATTGAATCGTCCTTCCCCACACTTTCCGGCACTTTGTACCAGACCCTAACCGCTGGAAAAATCCGGCCTATCCCACACTCTCAGGCATTGTGTTCCAGACCATAACCCCTGGATTAATCCGGCCTATCCCACACTCTCAGGCACTGTGTCCAGACCCTAACCCCTGGATTAATCCGGCCTTTCCCACACTCTCAGGCACTTTGTTCCAGACCCTAACCCCTGGATTAATCCGGCCTATCCCACACTCTAAGGCACTGTGTCCAGACCCTAACCCCTGGATTAATCCGGCCTTTCCCACACTCTCAGGCACTTTGTTCCAGACCATAACCCCTGGATTAATCCGGCCTATCCCACACTCTCAGGCACTGTGTCCAGACCATAACCCCTGGATTAATCCGGCCTATCCCACACTCTCAGGCACTGTGTCCAGACCCTAACCCCTGGATTAATCCGGCCTTTCCCACACTCTCAGGCACTCTGTTCCAGACCCTAACCCCTGGATTAATCCGGCCTTTCCCACACTCTCAGACATTGTATTACACACACTAACCCCTGGATTAATCCAGCCTATCCTACACTCTTATCACTGTGTTCCAGACCCTAACCCCTGGATTGACCCGGCCTCCATCACACTCTCAGACACTGTGTTTCAGAACCTAACCCCTGGATTATTCCGGCCTCCCCCAGACTCTCAGGCCCTGTGTTCCAGACCCTAAACCCAGGATTAATCCAGCCCATTCCACACTCTAAGGCACTGTGATGCAGACCCTAACCCCTGGATTATTCCGGCCTATTCTACTCCCGCAGACACTATATTCCAGGCCCCAACCGATGGATTAAATGTGGCCTATCCCACACTCTCAGACACTGTGTTCCAGACCTTAACACCTGCATTAATCCAGCCTATCCCACATTCTCAAATGTTGTGTTCCAGATCTTAACACATGGATTAATCCAGCCTATCCCTCATGCTCAGACATTGTGTTCCAGACCCTAACCCCTGGATTGACCCGGCCTATCCCACACTCTCAGACACTGAGTTCCAGACCCTAAATCCTGGATTATTCCGGCCTCCCACATACTCTAAAACACTGCGTTCCAGACCGTATCCCCTGGATTAATCCGGCCTACTCTACACTCTCCGGCACTTTGTGCCATACCCTAACCCCTGGATTAATCCGGCCTAACCCACCCTCTCAGACACTGTGTTCCAGACCCTAACCCCTGGATTATTCCGGCCTCCCCACACTCTCATGCACTTTGTTCTAGACCCTAACCCCGGGATTAATCCGGCCTATCCCACACTCCCAGACACTTTGTTCCAGACTCTAACCCCGGGAATGAATCGGCCTTCCCCACAGTTTCCGGCACTTTGTACCAGACTCTAACCACTGGATTAATCCAGCCTTTCCTACTCCCGCAGACACAGTATTCCAGATGCAAACCGCCGGAATAATCCGGCCTAACCCACTCTCTCAGGCCCTGTGTTCCAGACCCTAACCCCTGGAGAAATCCGGCCTTTCCCACACTCTCAGGCACTTTGTTCCAGAACCTAAATCCTGCATTGAACCGGCCTCCCCACACTCTTAGACACTGTGTTCCAAGCCCTAAACTCTGGATTAATCTGGCCTATCCCTCACTCTCAGACCTGTATTCCAAACCTTAACCCCTGGATAGACACGGCCTATCCCACACTCTCAGACATTGTATTACCCACACACTAACCCCTGGATTAATGCAGCCTATCCCACACTCTCATCACTGTGTTCCAGACCTTAAACCCTGGATTAGTCCGGCCTATCCCACACTCTCAGACACTGTGTTCCAGACACTAACACCTGCATTAATCCAGCCTTTCCCACATTCTCAAATGCTGTTTTCCAGACCTTAACACTGGATTAATCCGGCCTATCCCTCACGCTCAGACATTGTGTTCCAGACCCTAGCCCATAGATTGACCCGGCCTATTCCACACTCTCAGGCACTTTGTGCCAGACCTAACCCCTGGTTTAATGCGGCCTATCCCACACTCTCGGACAATGTGTTCCAGACCCTAACCCCTGGATTAATCCGGCCTACCCCATACACTCAGGTACTTTGTACCAGACCCTAACCCCTGGATTAATCCGGCCTACCCCATACACTCAGGTACTTTGTACCAGACCCTAACCCCTGGATTAATCCGGCCTCCCCCAGACTCTCAGGCCCTGTGTTCGAGACCCTAAACCCAGGATTAATCCGGCCCATTCCACACTCTGAGGCACTGAGATGCAGACCCGAACCACTAGATTAACCCGGCCTATCCCACACTCTCAGACACTGTGTTCCAGACCCTAATGCCTGGATTAATCCGGCCTATCCCACACTCTCAGACACTGTGTTCCAGACCCTAACTCCTGCATTAATCCAGCCTATCCCTCACGTTCAGACATTGTGTTCCAGACCCTAACCCCTGGATTGACCCGGCCACCCCAAACTCTCTGACACTGTGTTCCAGTCCCTAACCCATGGATTAATCCGGCCAATACACACTCTCAGACCCTGTATTCCAGACCCTAACCCCTGGATTAATCCCACCTATTCCACACTCTCAGGCACTGTATTCCAGACACTTTCCCCTGGATTAATCCGACCTATCCCACTCTCCCAAACACTGTGTTCCAGACCCTAACCCTTGGATTAATCCAGACTATCCCACACTCTCTGACACTGTGTTCCAGACGCTAATGCCGGGATTAATCCGGCCTATTCTACACTCCAAGACACTTTGTTCCAGACTCTAACCCCGGGATTGAATCGGCCTTCCCCACACTTTCCGGCACTTTGTACCAGACCCTAACCCCTGGATTAATCCGGCCTATTCTACACTCCAAGACACTTTGTTCCAGACTCTAACCCCGGGATTGAATCGGCCTTCCCCACACTTTCCGGCACTTTGTACCAGACCCTAACCCCTGGATTAATCTGGACAGTACTTCTCTCGCAGACACTGTATTCCAGACCCAAACCGCTGGAATAATCTGGCCTATCCCTCAATCTCAGAACCTGTGTTCCAGACCCTAACCCCTGGATTATTCCAGCCTATCCTATACTCTCAGACACTTTGTTCCAGTCCCTAACCCCTGGATTAATCCAGCCTATCCCACACTCTCACCTCTGTGTTCCAGACCCTAATTCCTGGAGTAATCCTGCCTATCCCACACTCTCAGGCACTGTGTTCCAGATCCTAACCCCTGGATTGACCCGGCCCATCCCACACTCTCAGACACTGTGTTCCAGACCCTAAACCCTGGATTAATCCGGCCTATCCCACACTCTCACGCACTGTGTTCCAGACAGTAACCCCTGGATTGACCTGGCCTATTCCACACTCTCAGACACTGTGTTCCAGACCCTAACCCCTGGATTAATCCGGGCTATCCTACACTCCCAGACACTTTTTTCCAGATTCTAACCCCGGGATTGAATCGGCCTTCCCCACACTTTCCGGCACTTTGTACCAGACCCTAACCCCTGGATTAATCCGGCCTATTCTACTCCCGCAGACACTGTGTTCCAGACCCAAAGCACTGGATTAATCCGGCCTATCCCACGCTCTCAGACACTGTGTTCGAGACCCTAACCCCTGGATTGACCCAGTGTCCCCACACTCTCAGATACTGTGTTCCAGACCCTAACCCTGGCCTATCCCACACTCTCAGGCACTGTATTCCACATACTTACCCCTGGATTAATCCGACCTATCCCACTCTCTCAAACACTGCGTTCCAGACCCTAACTCGTACAATATTCCAGCCTAACCCACACTCACACACTGTGTTCCAGACCCTAACCCCTGGATTAATTCGGTTTATCCCATAAACTCAGACAATGTATTCCAAACCGTAACCCCTGGATTGACCCAGTGTCCTTACACTCTCAGACACTGTTTTCCAGACCCTAACCCATGGATTAATCTGACCTATCCCACTCTCTCACATACTGTTCCAAACCCTAACCCCTGGATTGACCCAGTGTCCTTACACTCTCAGACACTGTTTTCCAGACCCTAACCCATGGATTAATCTGACCTATCCCACTCTCTCACATACTGTTCCAAACCCTAACCCCTGGATTGACCCAGTGTCCTTACACTCTCAGACACTGTTTTCCAGACCCTAACCCATGGATTAATCTGACCTATCCCACTCTCTCACATACTGTTCCAAACCCTAACCCCTGGATTGACCCAGTGTCCTTACACTCTCAGACAATATTTTCCAGACCCTAACCCATGGATTAATCTGACCTATCCCACTCTCTCACATACTGTTCCAAACCCTAACCCCTGGATTGACCCAGTGTCCTTACACTCTCAGACAATATTTTCCAGACCCTAACCCATGGATTAATCTGACCTATCCCACTCTCTCACATACTGTTCCAAACCCTAACCCCTGGATTGACCCGGCCACCCCAAACTCTCTGACACTGTGTTCCAGTCCCTAACCCATGGATTAATCCGGCCAATACACACTCTCAGGAATTGTGATCCAGACCCTAATTCCTGGATTAATCCGGCCTATCCCAAACTCTCTGATACTGTGTTCCAGACCCTAACCCGTGGATTGACCCGGCCAATACACACTCTCAGGCTCTGTGTTCCAGACCCTAATTCCTGGATTAATCCAGCCTATCCCAAACTCTCTGATACTGTGTTCCAGACCCTAACCCGTGGATTGACCCGGCCAATACACACTCTCAGGCTCTGTGTTCCAGACTCTAATTCCTGGATTAATCCGGCCTACCCCACACTCTCACCCACTGTGTTCCAGACACTGACCATTGGATTAATCCGGCCTATCCCACACTCACAGACAGTGAGTTCCAGACACTAAATCCTGGACTATCCCGGCCTCCCCACACTCTCAGGCACTTTGTACCAGACCCTAACCCCTGGATTAATCCGGCCTATCCCACACTCCTAGACACTGAGTTCCAGACACTGAATCCTGGATTATCCCGGCCTCCCCACACTCTGAGGAACTTTGTTCCAGACCCTAATCACTGGATTAATCCGGCCTATCCCACGCTCTCAGACACTCTGTACCAGACCCTAATGCCTGGATTAATCCGGCTTATCCCACACTCCCTCACACTTTGTTCCAGACTCTAACCCTGGGAATGAATCAACCTTCCCCACACTTTCCGGCACTTTGTACCAGTCCCTAATGCCTGGATTAATCCGGCCTATCCTACTCCCGCAGACACTATATTCCAGACCCAAAAAAATGGATTAATCCGGCCTATCCCACACTCTCAGGCACTGTGTTCCAGACCCTAAACCCTGGATTGACCTGGCCTATCCCACACTCTCAGGCACTGTGTTCCAGACCCTAATTCCTGGAGTAATCTGGCCTATCCCAAACTCTCTGATACTGTGTTCCAGACCCTACCCACTGGATTAATCCGACCAATCCCTCACGCTCAGACATTGTGTTCCAGACACTAACCCCTAGCTTAATCCGGCCTATCCCACACTCTCAGGCACTGTATTCCAGACACTTACCTCTGGATTAATCCGACCTATCCCACTGTCTCAAGCACTGTGTTCCAGACCCTAAATCCTGAAATATTCCAGTCTATCGCACAATCTTACAAACTGTGTTCCAGACCCTAACCCCGGGATTAATCCGGTCTATCCCATAAACCCAGACAATTTATTCCAGAGCCTAACACCTGGATAGACCAGGCGACCACGTCATCTGTTGGGTCATCTGCTCTTGCCTGTGTGAGTTAGATTGTCACTGTGCTGTCAGTCTGCTCTTCCCTGGGTGTGTAACATTGACAGAGTGGGGCCAGTCTGCTCTTCCCTGGGTGTGTGACATTGACAGAGTGGGGTCAGTCTACTCTTCCCTGGGTGTGTGACATTGACAGAGTGAGGTCAGTCTGCTCTTCCCTGGGTGTGTAACATTGACAGAGTGGGGTCAGTCTGCTCTTCCCTGGGTGGGTTACATTGACAGAGTGGGGTCAGTCTGCTCTTCCCTGGGTGTGTAACATTGACAGAGTGAGGTCAGTCTGCTCTTCCCTGGGTGTGTTACATTGACAGAGTGGGGTCAGTCTGCTCTTCCCTGGGTGTGTTACATTGACAGAGTGGGGTCAGTCTGATCTTCCCTGGGTGTGTTACATTGACAGAGTGAGGTCAGTCTGCTCTTCCCTGGGTGTGTTACATTGACAGAGTGGGGTCAGTCTGCTCTTCCATGGGTGTGTTACATTGACAGAGTGGGGTCAGCCCGCTCTTCCCTGGGTGTGTTACATTGACACAGTGGGGTCAGTCTGATCTTCTCTGGGTGTGTTACATTGAGAGAGTGGGGTCAGTCTGCTCTTCCCTTGGTGGGTTTACATTGACAGAGTGGGGTCAGTCTGCTTTTTCCTTGGTGGGTTTACATTGACAGAGTGGGGTCAGTCTGCTATTACCTGGGTGCATTACATTGACAGAGTGGGGTCCGTCTGCCCATCACTGTGTGTGTTACATTGACAGAGTGAGGTCAGTCTGCTCTCCCCTGGGTGTGTTACATTGACAGAGTGGGGTCAGTCTGCTCTTCCCTGGGTGTGTTACATTGACAGAGTGGGGTCAGTCTGCTCTTCCCTGGGTGTGTTACATTGACAGAGTGGGGTCAGTCTGCTCTTTCCTGGGTGTGTTACATTGACAGAGTGGGGTCAGTCTGCTCTTCCCTGGGTGTGTTACATTGACAGAGTGGGGTCAGTCTGCTCTTCCCTGGGTGTGTTACATTGACAGAGTGGGGTCAGTCTGCTCTTCCCTGGTTGTGTTACATTGACAGAGTGGGGTCAGTCTGCTCTTCCCTGGGTGTGTTATATTGACAGAGTGGGGTCAGTCTGCTCTTCCCTGGGTGTGTGACATTGACAGAGTGAGGTCAGTCTGCTCTTCCCTGGGTGTGTTACATTGACAGAGTGGGGTCAGTCTGCTCTTCCCTGGGTGGGTTACATTGACAGAGTGGGGTCAGTCTGCTCTTCCCTGGGTGTGTTACATTGACAGAGTGGGGTCAGACTGCTCTTCCCTGGATGTGTTACATTGACAGAGTGGGGTCAGTCTGATGTTCCCTGGGTATTGTACATTGACAGAGTGGGGTCAGTCTGCTCTTCCCTGGGTGTGTTACATTGACAGAGTGGGGTCAGTCTGCTCTTCCCTGGGTGTGTTACATTCACAGAGTGGGGTCAGTCTGCTCATCCCTGGGTGTGTTACATTGACAGAGTGAGGTTACTCTGCTCTTCCCTGGGTGTGTTACATTGACAGAGTGAGGTTACTCTGCTCTTCTCTGGGTGTGTTACATTGACAGAGTGGGGTCAGTCTGCTCTTCCCTGGGTGTGTTACTTTGACAGAGTGGAGTCAGTCTGCTCTTTCCTGGGTGTGTAACATTGACAGAGTGGGGTCAGTCTGCTCTTCCCTGGGTGTGTTACATTGACAGAGTGGGGTCAGTCTGCTCTTCCCTGGGTGGGTTACATTGACAGAGAGGGGTCAGTCTGCTCTTCCCTGTGTGTGTTACAGAGACAGAGTGGGGTCAGTCTGCTCTTCCCAGGGTGTGTTACCTTGACAGAGTGGGGTCAGTCTGCTCTTCCCTGGGTGTGTTACATTGACAGAGTGGGATCAGTCTGCTCTTCCCTGGGTGTGTTACATTGACAGTGTAGGGTCAGTCTGATGATCCCTAAGTGCGTTAAATTGACAGAGTGGGGTCAGTCTGCAGTTCCCTGGGTGTGTTACATTGACAGATTGGGGTCAGTCTGCTTTTCCCTGGGTGTGTTACATTGACAGAGTGGGGTCAGTCTGCTCTTCCCTGGGTGTGTTACATTGCCAGAGTGGGGTCAATCTGCTCTTCCCTGTGTGTGTTACATTGACAGAGTGGGGTCAGTCTGCTTTTCCCTGGGTGTGTTACATTGACAGAGTGGGGTCAGTCTGCACTTCCCTGGGTGTATTACATTCACAGAGTGGGATCAGTCTGCTCTTCCCTGGGTGGATTACATTCACAGAGTTGGGTCAGTCTGCTTTTCCCTGGGTGGGTTACATTGACAGAGTGGGGTCAGTCTGCTCTTCCCTGGGTGTGTTACATTGACAGAGTGGGGTCAGTCTGCTCTTCCCTGGGTGTATTACATTCACAGAGTGGGATCAGTCTGCTCTTCCCTGGGTGTGTTACATTGACAGAGTGGGGTCAGTCTGCTCTTCCCTGGGTGTGTTACATTGTCAGAGTGGGTCAGTCTGCTCTTCCCTGGGTGTGTTACATTGATAGAGTGGGATCAGTCTGCTCTTCCCTGGGTGTGTTACATTGACTGAGTGGTGTCAGTCTGATGTTCCCTGGGTAGTGTACATTGACAGAGTGGGGTCAGTCTGCTCTTCCCTGGGTGTATTACATTCACAGAGTGGGATCAGTCTGCTCTTCCCTGGGTGTGTTACATTGTCAGAGTGGGTCAGTCTGCTCTTCCCTGGGTGTGTTACATTGATAGAGTGGGATCAGTCTGCTCTTCCCGGGGTGTGTTACATTGACAGAGTGGGGTCAGTCTGCTCTTCCCTGGGTGTGTTACATTCACAGAGTGGGGTCAGTCTGCTCTTCCCTGTGTGTGTTACATTGACAGAGTGGGGTCAGTCTGCTCTTCCCTGGGTGTGTTACATTGACAGAGTGGGGTCAGTCTGCTCTTCCCTGGGTGTGTTACATTGACAGAGTGGGATCAGTCTGCCCTTCCCTGGGTGCGTTACATTCACAGAATGCGGTCAGTCTGCTTTTCTCTGGGTGTGTTACATTGTCAGAGTGGGGTCAGTCTGCTCTTCCCTGGGTGTGTTGCATTGAGAGAGTTGGATCAGTCTGCTCTTCCCTGGGAGTGTTACATTGACAGAGTGGGGTCAGTCTGCTCTT
Organism: Chiloscyllium punctatum; assembly: GCF_047496795.1. NCBI lineage: Eukaryota > Metazoa > Chordata > Chondrichthyes > Orectolobiformes > Hemiscylliidae > Chiloscyllium > Chiloscyllium punctatum. Next base: position 220,594 of record NC_092772.1, on the reverse strand, counting down.
CCCTGGGTGTGTTACATTGACATAGTGGCGTCAGTCTGCTCTTCCATTGGTGTGTTAGATTGACTGAGTGTGGTCAGTCTTCCCTTCACTGGGTGGGTTACATTGACAGAGTGGGGTCAGTCTGTTTTCCCTGGGAGTGTTACATTGACCGAGTTAGGTCAGTCTGTTTTCCCTGGGTGTGTTACATTGACAGATTGGGGTCATTCTGCTCTTCCCTGGGTGGGTTACATTGACAGAGTGGGGTCAGTCTGCCCTTCCGTGGGTGTGTTACATTGACAGAGTGGGGTCAGTCTGCTCTTCCCTGGGTGAGTTACATTGACAGAGTGGGGTCAGTCTGCTCTTCCCAGATTGTCTTACATTGACAGAGTGGGGTCACTCTGCTCTTCCCTGGGTGTGTTACATTGACAGAGTGGGGCCAGTCTGCTCTTCCCTGGGTGTGTTACATTGACAGAGTGGGGTCAGTCTGCTCTTCCCTGGGTGTGTTACATTGACAGAGTGGTGTCAGTCTGCCCTTCCCTTAGTGTGTTACATTGACAGAGTGGGGTCAGTCTGCACTTCCCTGGGTGTGTTACATTGACAGAGTGGAGTCAATCTGCTTATCCCTGGGAGTGTTACATTGACAGAGTGAGGTCAGTCTGCTCTTCCCTGGGTGTGTTACATTGACAGAGTGGGGTCAGTCTTCTCTTCCCTTGGTGTGTTACATTGACAGAGTGGGGTCAGTCTGCTCTTCCCTGGGTGTGTTACATTGACAGAGTGGGGTCAGTCTGCTCTTCCCTGGATGTGTTACATTGACAGAGTGGGGTCAGTCTGCTCTTCCCTGGGTGTGTTACTATGACAGAGTGGGGTCAGTCTGCTCTTCCCTGGGTGTGTTACATTCACAGAGTGGGGTCAGTCTGCTCTTCCCTGGGTGTATTACATTGACAGAGTGGGGTCAGTCTGCTCTTCCCTGGGTGTGTTACATTGACAGAGTGGGGTCAGTCTGCTCTTCCCTGGGTGTGTTACATTGACAGATTTGGGTCAGTCTGCTCTTCCCTGAGTGTGTTACATTGGCACAGTGGGGTCAGTCTGCTCTTCCCTGGGTGTGTTACATTGACAGAGTGAGGTCAGTCTGCTCTTCCCTGGGTGTGTTACATTTACAGAGTGGGGTTCATCTGCTCTTCCCTGGGTGTGTTAAATTGACAGAATGAGGTCAGTCTGATGTTCACTGGGTATTGTACATTGACAGAGTGGTGTCAGTCTGCTCTTCCCTGGGTGTGTTACATTGACAGAGTGGGGTCATTCTGCTCTTCCCTGGGTATGTTACATTGACAAAGTGAGGTGACTCTGCTCTTTCCTGGGTGTGTTACATTGACAGAGTGGGGTCAGTCTGCTCTTCCCTGGGTGTATTACATTGACAGACTGGGATCAGTCTGCTCTTCCCTGGGTGTGTTACAGTGATAGAGTGGGATCAGTCTGCTCTTCCCTGGATGTGTTACATTGACAGAGTGGGGTCAGTCTGCTCTTCTCTGGGTGTGTTACATTGACAGAGTGAGGTTACTCTGCTCTTCCCTGGGTGTGTTACATTGGCAGAGTGGGGTCAGTCTGCTCCTCCCTGGGTGTGTTACATTTACAGAGTGGGGTCAGTCTGCTCTTCCCTGGGTGGGTTACATTGACAGAGAGGGGTCAGTCTGCTCTTCCCTGTGTGTGTTACAGAGACAGAGTGGGGTCAGTCTGCTCTTCCCAGGGTGTGTTACATTGACAGAGTGGGGTCTGTCTGCTCTTCCCTGTGTGTGTTAGATTGACAGAGTGGGGTCAGTCTGCACTTCCCTGGGTGTGTTACATTGACAGAGTGGGGTCAGTCTGCTCTTCCCTGCGTGTGTTACATTGATAGAGTGGGATCAGTCTGCTCTTCCCAGATTGTCTTACATTGACAGAGTGGAGTCACTCTGCTCTTCCCTGGGTGTGTTACATTGACAGAGTGGGGCCAGTCTGCTCTTCCCTGGGTGTGTTACATTGACAGAGTGGGGTCAGTCTGCTCTTCCCTCGGTGTGTTACATTGACAGAGTGGTGTCAGTCTGCCCTTCCCTTAGTGTGTTACATTGACATAGTGGGGTCAGTCTGCACTTCCCTGGGTGTGTTACATTGACAGAGTGGAGTCAATCTGCTTATCCCTGGGAGTGTTACATTGACAGAGTGAGGTCAGTCTGCTCTTCCCTGGGTGTGTTACATTGACAGAGTGGGGTCAGTCTTCTCTTCCCTTGGTGTGTTACATTGACAGAGTGGGGTCAGTCTGCTCTTCCCTGGGTGTGTTACATTGACAGAGTGGGGTCAGTCTGCTCTTCCCTGGATGTGTTACATTGACAGAGTGGGGTCAGTCTGCTCTTCCCTGGGTGTGTTACTATGACAGAGTGGGGTCAGTCTGCTCTTCCCTGGGTGTGTTACATTCACAGAGTGGGGTCAGTCTGCTCTTCCCTGGGTGTATTACATTGACAGAGTGGGGTCAGTCTGCTCTTCCCTGGGTGTGTTACATTGACAGAGTGGGGTCAGTCTGCTCTTCCCTGGGTGTGTTACATTGACAGAGTGGGGTCAGTCTGCTCTTCACTGGGTGTGTTACATTGGCACAGTGGGGTCAGTCTGCTCTTCCCTGGGTGTGTTACATTGACAGATTTGTGTCAGTCTGCTCTTCCCTGAGTGTGTTACATTGGCACAGTGGGGTCAGTCTGCTCTTCCCTGGGTGTGTTACATTGACAGAGTGAGGTCAGTCTGCTCTTCCCTGGGTGTGTTACATTTACAGAGTGGGGTTAAACTGCTCTTCCCTGGGTGTGTTAAATTGACAGAATGAGGTCAGTCTGATGTTCCCTGGGTATTGTACATTGACAGAGTGGTGTCAGTCTGCTCTTCCCTGGGTGTGTTACATTGACAGAGTGGGGTCATTCTGCTCTTCCCTGGGTATGTTACATTGACAAAGTGAGGTGACTCTGCTCTTTCCTGGGTGTGTTACATTGACAGAGTGGGGTCAGTCTGCTCTTCCCTGGGTGTATTACATTGACTGACTGGGATCAGTCTGCTCTTCCCTAGGTGTGTTACAGTGATAGAGTGGGATCAGTCTGCTCTTCCCTGGATGTGTTACATTGACAGAGTGGGGTCAGTCTGCTCTTCTCTGGGTGTGTTACATTGACAGAGTGAGGTTACTCTGCTCTTCCCTGGGTGTGTTACATTGACAGAGTGGGGTCAGTCTGCTCCTCCCTGGGTGTGTTACATTTACAGAGTGGGGTCAGTCTGCTCTTCCCTGGGTGGGTTACATTGACAGAGAGGGGTCAGTCTGCTCTTCCCTGTGTGTGTTACAGAGACAGAATGGGGTCAGTCTGCTCTTCCCTGGGTGTGTTACATTGACAGAGTGGGGTCTGTCTGCTCTTCCCTGTGTGTGTTAGATTGAAAGAGTGGGGTCAGTCTGCACTTCCCTGGGTGTGTTACATTGACAGAGTGGGGTTAGTCTGCTCTTCCCTGCGTGTGTTACATTGATAGAGTGGGATCAGTCTGCTCTTCCCTGGGTGTGTTACATTGACAGTGTAGGGTCAGTCTGATGTTCCCTAAGTGCGTTAAATTGACAGAGTGGGGTCAGTCTGCAGTTCCCTGGGTGTGTTACATTGACAGAGTGGGGTCAGTCTGCTTTTGCCTGGGTGTGTTACATTGACAGAGTGGGGTCAGTCTGCTTTTCCCTGGGTGGGTTACATTGACAGGTGGGGTCAATCTGCTCTTCCCTGGGTGTGTTACATTGACAGAGTGGGGTGAGTGTGCTCTTCCCTGGGTGCGTTACATTGACAGAGTGTGGTCAGTCTGCTCTTCCCTGGGTGTGTTACATTGACAGAGTTGGGTCAGTCTGCTCTTCACTGGGTGTGTTACATTGGCACAGTGGGGTCAGTCTGCTCTTCCCTGGGTGTGTTACATTGACAGATTGGGGTCAGTCTGCTCTTCCCTGGGTGTGTTACATTGGCACAGTGGGGTCAGTCTGCTCTTCCCTGGGTGTGTTACATTGACAGAGTGAGGTCAGTCTGCTCTTCCCTGCGTGTGTTACATTCACAGAGTGGGGTCAGTCTGCTCTTCTCTGGGTGTGTTACATTGACAGAGTGGGGTCAGTCTCCTCTTCACTGAGTGGGTTACATTGACAGAGGGGGGTCAGTCTGCTCTTCCCTGGGTGTGTTACATTGACAGAGTGGGGTCAGTCTGCTCTTCCCTGGGTGTGTTACATTGACAGAGTGGGGTCAGTCTGCTCTTCCCTGGGTGGGTTACATTGACAGATTGGGGTCAGTCTGCACTTCACTGGCTGGGTTACATTTACAGAGTGGCGTTAATCTGCTCTTCCCTGGGTGTGTTAAATTGACAGAGTGAGGTCAGTCTGATGTTCCCTGGGTATTGTACATTGACAGAGTGGTGTCAGTCTGCTCTTCCCTGGGTGTGTTACATTGACAGAGTGGGGTCATTCTGCACTTCCCTGGGTGTGTTACATTGACAGAGTGAGGTTACTCTGCTCTTTCCTGGGTGTGTTACATTGACCGAGTGGGGTCAGTCTGCTCATCCCTGGGTGTATTACATTGACAGACTGGGATCAGTCTTCTTTTCCCTGGGTGTGTTACAGTGACAGAGTGGGGTCAGTGTGCTCTTCTCTGGGTGTGTTACATTGACAGAGTGAGTTTACTCTGCTCTTCCCTGGGTGTGTTACATTGACAGAGTGGGGTCAGTCTGCTCTTCCCTGGGTGTGTTACATTGACAGAGTGGGGTCAGAATGCTCTTCCCTGGGTGGGTTACATTGACAAAGAGGGGTCAGTCTGCTCTTCCGTGTGTGTTACAGAGACAGAGTGGTGTCAGTCTGCTCTTCCCAGGGTGTGTTACATTGACAGAGTGGGGTCAGTCTGCTCTTCCCTGTGTGTGTTACATTGACAGAGTGGGGTCAGTCTGCACTTCCCTAGGTGTGTTACATTGACTGAGTGGGGTCAGTCTGCTCTTCCCTGCGTGTGTTACATTGACAGAGTGGGATCAGTCTGCTCTTCCCTGCGTGTGTTACATTGACAGAGTGGGGTCAGTCTGCTCTTCCCTTGGTGTGTTACATTGACAGAGTGGGATCAGTCTGCTCTTCCCTGGGTGTGTTACATTGACAGTGTAGGGTCAGTCTGATGTTCCCTAAGTGCGTTAAATTGACAGAGTGGGGTCTGTCTACTCTTCCCTGGGTGTGTTACATTGACAGAGTGGGGTCAGTCTGCACTTCACTGGATTATTACATTCACAGAGTGGGATCAGTCTGCTCGTCCCTGGGTGTGTTACATTGATAGAGTGGGATCAGTCTGGTCTCCCCTGGGTGTGTTACATTCACAGAGTGGGGTCAATCTGCTCTTCCCTGGGTGCGTTACATTGACAGAGTGGGGTCAGTCTGCTCTTCCCTGGGTGTGTTACATTGACAGAGTGGGGTCAGTCTTCTCTTCCCTTGGTGTGTTACATTGACAGAGTGGGGTCAGTCTGCTCTTCCCTGGGTGTGTTACATTCACAGAGTGGGGTCAATCTGCTCTTCCCTGGGTGTGTTACATTGACAGAGTGGGGTCAGTTTGCTCTTCCCTGGGTGCGTTACATTGACAGAGTGGGGTCAGTCTGCTCTTCCCTGGGTGTGTTACATTGACAGAGTGGGGTCAGTCTGCTCTTCACTGGGTGTGTTACATTGGCACAGTGGGGTCAGTCTGCTCTTCCCTGGGTGTGTTACATTGACAGATTTGGGTCAGTCTGCTCTTCCCTGGGTGTGTTACATTGGCACAGTGGGGTCAGTCTGCTCTTCCCTGGGTGTGTTACATTGACAGAGTGAGGTCAGTCTGCTCTTCCCTGCGTGTGTTACATTCACAGAGTGGGGTCAATCTGCTCTTCTCTGGGTGTGTTACATTGACAGAGTGGGGTCAGTCTGCTCTTCCCTGGGTGTGTTACATTGACAGAGTGGGGTCAGTCTGCTCTTCACTGGGTGTGTTACATTGGCACAGTGGGGTCAGTCTGCTCTTCCCTGGGTGTGTTACATTGACAGAGTGGGGTCAGTCTGCTCTTCCCTGGGTGGGTTACATTGACAGATTGGGGTCAGTCTGCACTTCACTGGCTGGGTTACATTTACAGAGTGGCGTTAATCTGCTCTTCCCTGGGTGTGTTAAATTGACAGAGTGAGGTCAGTCTGATGTTCCCTGGGTATTGTACATTGACAGAGTGGTGTCAGTCTGCTCTTCCATGGGTGTGTTACATTGACAGAGTGGGGTCATTCTGCTCTTCCCTGGGTGTGTTACATTTACAGAGTGAGGTTACTCTGCTCTTTCCTGGGTGTGTTACATTGACAGAGTGAGGTTACTCTGCTCTTTCCTGGGTGTGTTACATTGACAGAGTGGGGTCAGTGTGCTCTTCTCTAGGTGTGTTACATTGACAGAGTGGGGTCAGTCTGCTCTTCCCTGGGTGTGTTACATTGACAGAGTGGGGTCAGAATGCTCTTCCCTGGGTGGGTTACATTGACAAAGACGGGTCAGTCTGCTCTTCCCTGTGTGTGTTACAGAGACAGAGTGGGGTCAGTCTGCTCTTCCCAGGGTGTGTTACATTGACAGAGTGGGGTCAGTCTGCTCTTCCCTGTGTGTGTTACATTGACTGAGTGGGGTCAGTCTGCTCTTTCCTGCGTGTGTTATATTGACAGAGTGGGATCAGTCTGCTCTTCCCTGCGTGTGTTACATTGACAGAGTGGTGTCAGTCTGCTCTTCCCTGGGTGTGTTACATTGACAGAGTGGGATCAGTCTGCTCTTCCCTGGGTGTGTTACATTGACAGTGTAGGGTCAGTCTGATGTTCCCTAAGTGCGTTAAATTGACAGAGTGGGGTCTGTCTGCTCTTCCCTGGGTGTGTTACATTGACAGAGTGGGGTCAGTCTGCACTTCAGTGGGTGTATTACATTGACAGACTGGGATCAGTCTGCTCGTCCCTGGGTGTGTTACATTCACAGAGTGGGGTCAATCTGCTCTTCCCTGGGTGTGTTACATTGACAGAGTGGGGTCAGTCTGCTCTTCCCTGGGTGTATTAAATTGACAGAGTGGGGTCAATCTGCTCTTCCCTGGGTGTGTTACATTGACAGAGTGGGATCAGTCTGCTCTTCCCTGTGTGTGTTACTTTGAAAGAGTGGGGTCAGTCTGCTCTTCCTTGGGTGTGTTACATTGATAGAGTGGGGTCAGTCTGCTCTTCCCTGGGTGTGTTACATTGACAGAGTGGGGTCAGTCTGCTCTTCCCTGGGTGTGTTACTTTGAAAGAGTGGGGTCAGTCTGCTCTTCCTTGGGTGTGTTACATTGACAGAGTGGTGTCAGTCTGATGTTTCCTGGGTATTGTACATTGACAGAGTGGGGTCAGTCTGCTCTTCCCTGGGTGTGTTACATTGACAGAGTGAGGTCAATCTGCTCTTCCCTGGGTGTGTTACATTCACAGAGTGGGGTCAGTCTGCTCTTCCCTGGGTGTGTTACATTGACAGAGTGGGGTCAGTCTGCCCTTCCCTGGGTGTGTTCCATTGACAGCGTCGGGTCAGTTTGCTCTTCCCCGGGTGTGTTACATTGTCAGAGTGGGGTCAATCTGCTCTTCCCTGGGTCTGTTACATTCACAGAGTGGGGTCAGTCTGCTCTTCCCTGGGTGTGTTACATTGTCAGAGTGGGGTCAGTCTGCTCTTCCCTGGGTGTGTTACATTGACAGAGTGGGGTCAGTCTGCTCTTCCCTGGGTGTGTTACATTGACAGAGTGGGGTCAGTCTGCTCTTCCCTGGGTGTGTTACATTGACAGCGTGGGGTCAGACTGCCCTTCCCTGGGTGTGTTACATTGTCAGAGTGGGGTCAATCTGCCCTTCCCTGGGTGTGTTACATTGTCAGAGTGGGGTCAGTCTGCCCTTCCCTGGGTGTGTTACATTGACAGAATGGGGCAGTCTGCCCTTCCCTGGGTGTGTTACATTGATAGAGTAGGGTCAGTCTGCTCTTCCCTGGGTGTGTTACATTGACAGAGTGGGGTCAGTCTGCTCTTCCCTGGGTGTGTTACATTGACAGAGTGAGGTCAGTCTGCTCCTCCCTGGGTGTGTTACATTGACAGAGTGAGGTTGGTCTGCCCTTCCCTGGGTGTGTTACATTGACAGAGTGGGGTCAGTCTGCTCTTCCCTGGGTGGGTTACATTGACAGTGTGGTGTCAGTCTGCTCTTCCCAGGGTGTGTTACATTGAGAGAGTGGGGTCAGTCTGCTCTTCCCTGTGTGTGTTACATTGACAGAGTGGGGTCAGTCTGCACTTCCCTGGGTGTGTTACATTGACAGAGTGGGGTCAGTCTGCTCTTCCCTGCGTGTGTTACATTGACAGAGTGGGATCAGTCTGCTCTTCCCTGGGTGGGTTACATTGACAGAGTGGGGTCAGTCTGCTCTTCCCTGGGTGTGTTACATTGACAGAGTGGGATCAGTCTGCTCTTCCCTGGGTGAGTTACATTGACAGTGTAGGGTCAGTCTGATGTTCCCTAAGTGCGTTAAATTGACAGAGTGGGGTCAGTCTGCAGTTCCCAGGGTGTGTTACATTGACAGAGTGGGGTCAGTCTGCTTTTCCCTGGGTGTGTTACATTGACAGAGTGGGGTCAGTCTGCTTTTCCCTGGGTGGGTTACATTGACAGAGTGGGGTCAGTCTGCTTTTCCCTGGGTGTGTTACATTGACAGAGTGGGGTCAATCTGCTCTTCCCTGCGTGTGTTACATTGACAGAGTGGGGTCTGTCTGCTCTTCCCTGGGTGTGTTAAATTGACAGAGTGGGATCAGTCTGCTCTTCCCTGGGTGTGTTACATTGACAGAGTGGGGTCAGTCTGCTCTTACCTGGGTGTATTACATTGACAGAGTGGCGTCAATCTGCTCTTCCCTGGGTGTGTTACATTGACAGAGTGGGATCAGTCTGGTCTCCCCTGGGTGTGTTACATTCACAGAGTGGGGTCAATCTGCTCTTCCCTGGGTGTGTTAAATTGACAGAGTGGGATCAGTCTGCTCTTCCCTGGGTGTGTTACATTGACAGAGTGGGGTCAGTCTGCTCTTACCTGGGTGTATTACATTGACAGAGTGGCGTCAATCTGCTCTTCCCTGGGTGTGTTACATTGACAGAGTGGGATCAGTCTGGTCTCCCCTGGGTGTGTTACATTCACAGAGTGGGGTCAATCTGCTCTTCCCTGGGTGTGTTACATTGAGAGAGTGGGGTCAGTCTGCTCTTCCCTGTGTGTGTTACATTGACAGAGTGGGGTCTGTCTGCACTTCCCTGGGTGTGTTACATTGACAGATTGGGGTCAGTCTGCTCTTCCCTGGGTGTGTTACATTCACAGAATGGGGTCAGTCTGCTCTTCGCTGGGTGTGTTACATTGACAGAGTGAGGTCAGTCTGCTCTTCCCTGTGTGTGTTACATTCACAGAGTGGGGTCAGTCTGCTTTTCCCTGGGTGGGTTACATTGACAGAGTGGGGTCTGTCTGCTCTTCCCTGGGTGTGTTAAATTGACAGAGTGGGGTCAGTCTGCACTTCAGTGGGTGCATTACATTCACAGAGTGGGATCAGTCTGCTCGTCCCTGGGTGTGTTACATTGACAGAGTGGGATCAGTCTGGTCTCCCCTGGGTGTGTTACATTGACAGAGTGGGGTCAATCTGCTCTTCCCTGGGTGTGTTACATTGACAGAGTGGTGTCAATCTGCTCTTCCCTGGGTGTGTTACATTGACAGAGTGGGATCAGTCTGCTCTTCCCTGGGTGAGTTACATTGACAGAGTGGTGTCAGTCTGATGTTTCCTGTGTATTGTACATTGACAGAGTGGGGTCAGTCTGCTCTTCCCTGGGTGTTTGACATTGACTGAGTGGGGTCAGTCAGCTCTTCACTGGGTGTGTTACATTGACAGAGTGGTGTCAGTCTGATGTTTCCTGGGTATTGTACATTGACAGAGTGGGGTCAGTCTGCTCTTCCCTGGGTGTGTGACATTGACAGAGTGAGGTCAATCTGCTCTTCCCTGGGTGTGTTACTGTGACAGAGTGAGGTCAGTCTGCTCTTCCCTTGGTGTGTTACATTCGTAGAGTGGGGTCAGTCTGCCCTTCCCTGGGTGTGTTACATTGACAGAGTTGGGTCAGTCTGCTCTTCCCTGGGTGTGTTCCATTGACAGAGTGAGGTTACTCTGCTCTTCCCTGGGTGTGTTACATTGACAGCGTGGGGTCAGTTTGCTCTTCCCCTGGGTGTGTTACATTGTCAGAGTGGGGTCAATCTGCCCTTTCCTGGGTGTGTTACATTGTCAGAGTGGGGTCAGTCTGCCCTTCCCTGGGTGTGTTACATTGACAGAATGGGGTCAGTCTGCTTTTCCCTGGGTGTGTTGCATTGACAGAGTAGGGTCAGTCTGCTCTTCCCTGGGTGTGTTACATTGACAGAGTGGGGTCAGTCTGCTCTTCCCTGGGTGTGTTACATTGACAGAGTGAGTTCAGTCTGCTCTTCCCTGGGTGTGTTACATTGACAGAATGGGGTCAGTCTGCTTTTCCCTGGGTGTGTTACATTGACAGAGTAGGGTCAGTCTGCACTTCCCTGGGTGTGTTACATTGACAGAGTGGTGTCAGTCTGCTCTTCCCTGGGTGTGTTACATTGACAGAGTGGGGTCAGTATGCTCTTCCCTGGGTGTGTTACATTGAGAGAGTGGGGTCGGTCTGCTCTTCCCTGGGAGTGTTACATTGACAGAGTGGGGTCAGTCTGCTCTTCCCTGGGTGTGTTACATTGACAGAGTGAGGTCAGAATGCTCTTCCCTGGGTGTGTTACATTCACAGAGTGGGGTCAGTCTGCTCTTTCCTGGGAGTGTTACATTGACAGAGTGGGGTCAGTCTGCTCTTCCCTGGGTGTGTTACATTGACAGAGTGGTGTCAGTCTGCTCTTCCCTGGGTGTGTTACATTCACAGAGTGGGGTCAGTCTGCTCTTCGCTGGGTGTGTTACATTGACAGTGTAGGGTCAGTCTGATGTTCCCTAAGTGCGTTAAATTGACAGAGTGGGGTCAGTCTGCACTTCCCTGGGTGTGTTACATTGACAGAGTGGGGTCAGTCTGCTCTTCCCTGGGTGTGTTACATTCACAGAGTGGGGTCAGTCTGCTCTTCGCTGGGTGTGTTAAATTGACAGAGTGAGGCCAGTCTGCTCTTCCCTGTGTGTGTTACATTCACAGAGTGGGGTCAGTCTGCTTTTCCCTGGGTGTGTTACATTGGCAGTGTGGTGTCAGTCTGATGTTCCCTAAGTGCGTTAAATTGACAGAGTAGGGTCAGTCTGCAGTTCCCTGGGTGTGTAACATTGACAGAGTGGAGTCAGTCTGCTCTTCCCTGGGTGTATTACATTCACAGAGTGGGGTCAGTCTGCTTTTCCCTGGGTGTGTAATAATTGACAGAGTGGGGTCAGTCTGCTCTTCCCTGGGTTTATTACATTCACACAGTATGATCCGTCTGCTCTTCCCTGGGCGTGTTACATTCACAGAGTGGGGTCAGTCAGCTCTTCCCTGGGTGTGTTACATTGACAGAGTGGGGTCAGTCTGCTCTTCCCTGGGTGCGTTACATTGACAGAATGGGATCAGTCTGCTCTTCCCTGGGTGAGTTACATTGAAAGAGTGGGGTCAGTCTGCTCTTCCCTGGGTGTGTTACATTGACAGAGTGGGGACAGTCTACTCTTCCCTGGGTGTGTTATATTGACAGAGTGGGGTCAGTCTGCTCTTCCCTGGGTGTGTTACATTCACAGAGTGGGGTCAGTCTGCTCTTCCCTGGGTGTGTTACATTGACAGATTGGGGTCAGTCTGGTCTTCCCTGGGTGTGTTACATTGACAGATTGGGGTCAGTCTGCTCTTCCCTGGGTGAGTTACATTGAAAGAGTGGGGTAGTCTGCTCTTCCCTGGGTGTTTTACATTGACAGAGTGGGGTCAGTCTGCTCTTCCCTGGGTGTGTTACATTGACAGAGTGGGGTCAGTCTGCTCTTCCCTGGGTGTGTTACATTTGCAGAGTGGGGTCAGTCTGCTCTTCCCTGGGTGTGTTACATTGACAGAGTGGGGTCAGTCTGCTCTTCCCTTGGTGGGTTACATTTACAGTGTGGGGTTACTCTGCTCTTCCCTGGGTGTGTTACATTGACAGAGTGGGGTCAGTCTGCTCTTCCCTCGGTGTGTTACATTGACAGAGTGGGGTCAGTCTGCTCTTCCCTGGGTGGGTTACATTGACAGAGTGGTGTCAGTCTGCTCTTCCCTGGGTGTGTTACATTGACAGAGTGGCGTCAGTCTGCTCTTCCCTGGGTGTGTTACACTGACAGAGAGGGGTCAGTCTGCTCTTCCCTGGGTGTGTTACATTGACAGAGTGGGGTCAGTCTGCTCTTCCCTGGGTGTGTTACATTGACAGTGTAGGGTCAGTCTGATGTTCCCTACGTGCGTTAAATTGACAGAGTGGGGTCAGTCTGCAGTTCCCTGGGTGTATTACATTGACAGAGTGGGGTCAGTCTGCTCTTCCCTGGGTGTGTAACATTGACAGAGTGGGGTCAATCTGCTCTTCCCTGTGTGTGTTACATTCACAGAGTGGGGTCAGTCTGCTTTTCCCTGGGTGTGTTACATTCACAGAGTGGGGTCAGTCTGCTCTTCCCTGGGTGTGTTACATTCACAGAGTGAGGTCAGTCTGCTCTTCGCTGGGTGTGTTAAATTGACAGAGTGAGGCCAGTCTGCTGTTCCCTGTGTGTGTTACATTCACAGAGTGGGGTCAGTCTGCTTTTCCCTGGGTGTGTTACATTGGCAGTGTGGTGTCAGTCTGATGTTCCCTAAGTGCGTTAAATTGACAGAGTAGGGTCAGTCTGCAGTTCCCTGGGTTTGTAACATTGACAGAGTGGAGTCAGTCTGCTCTTCCCTGGGTGTATTACATTCACAGAGTGGGGTCAGTCTGCTTTTCCCTGGGTGTGTAATAATTGACAGAGTGGGGTCAGTCTGCTCTTCCCTGGGTTTATTACATTCACACAGTATGATCCGTCTGCTCTTCCCTGGGCGTGTTACATTCACAGAGTGGGGTCAGTCAGCTCTTCCCTGGGTGTGTTACATTGACAGAGTGGGGTCAGTCTGCTCTTCCCTGGGTGCGTTACATTGACAGAATGGGATCAGTCTGCTCTTCCCTGGGTGAGTTACATTGAAAGAGTGGGGTCAGTCTGCTCTTCCCTGGGTGTGTTACATTGACAGAGTGGGGACAGTCTACTCTTCCCTGGGTGTGTTATATTGACAGAGTGGGGTCAGTCTGCTCTTCCCTGGGTGTGTTACATTCACAGAGTGGGGTCAGTCTGCTCTTCCCTGGGTGTGTTACATTGACAGATTGGGGTCAGTCTGGTCTTCCCTGGGTGTGTTACATTGACAGAGTGGGGTCAGTCTGCTCTTCCCTGGGTGAATTACATTGAAAGAGTGGGGTAGTCTGCTCTTCCCTGGGTGTTTTACATTGACAGAGTGAGTTCAGTCTGCTCTTCCCTGGGTGTGTTACATTGACAGAATGGGGTCAGTCTGCTTTTCCCTGGGTGTGTTACATTGACAGAGTAGGGTCAGTCTGCACTTCCCTGGGTGTGTTACATTGACAGAGTGAGTTCAGTCTGCTCTTCCCTGGGTGTGTTACATTGACAGAATGGGGTCAGTCTGCTTTTCCCTGGGTGTGTTACATTGACAGAGTAGGGTCAGTCTGCACTTCCCTGGGTGTGTTACATTGACAGAGTGGTGTCAGTCTGCTCTTCCCTGGGTGTTTTACATTGACAGAGTGGGGTCAGTCTGCTCTTCCCTGGGTGTGTTACATTGACAGAGTGAGTTCAGTCTGCTCTTCCCTGGGTGTGTTACATTGACAGAATGGGGTCAGTCTGCTTTTCCCTGGGTGTGTTACATTGACAGAGTAGGGTCAGTCTGCACTTCCCTGGGTGAGTTACATTGACAGAGTGGTGTCAGTCTGCTCTTCCCTGGGTGTGTTACATTGACAGAGTGGGGTCAGTCTGCTCTTCCCTGGGTGTGTTACATTTGCAGAGTGGGGTCAGTCTGCTCTTCCCTGGGTGGGTTACATTGACAGAGTGGGGTCAGTCTGCTCTTCCCTTGGTGGGTTACATTTACAGTGTGGGGTTACTCTGCTCTTCCCTGGGTGTGTTACATTGACAGAGTGGGGTCAGTCTGCTCTTCCCTCGGTGTGTTACACTGACAGAGAGGGGTCAGTCTGCTCTTCCCTGGGTGTGTAACATTGACAGAGTGGGGTCAGTCTGCTCTTCCCTGGGTGGGTTACATTGACAGAGTGGTGTCAGTCTGCTCTTCCCTGGGTGTGTTACATTGACAGAGTGGCGTCAGTCTGCTCTTCCCTGGGTGTGTTACACTGACAGAGAGGGGTCAGTCTGCTCTTCCCTGGGTGTGTTACATTGACAGAGTGGGGTCAGTCTGCTCTTCCCTGGGTGTGTTACATTGACAGTGTAGGGTCAGTCTGATGTTCCCTACGTGCGTTAAATTGACAGAGTGGGGTCAGTCTGCAGTTCCCTGGGTGTATTACATTGACACAGTGGGGTCAGTCTGCTCTTCCCTGGGTGTGTAACATTGACAGAGTGGGGTCAATCTGCTCTTCCCTGTGTGTGTTACATTCACAGAGTGGGGTCAGTCTGCTTTTCCCTGGGTGTGTTACATTCACAGAGTGGAGTCAGTCTGCTTTTCCCTGGGTGTGTTACATTGACAGAGTGGGGTTAATCTGCTCTTCCCTGGGTGGGTTACATTGACAGATTGGGGTCAGGCTGCACTTCCCTGGGTGTGTTACATTGACAGAGTGGGGTTAATCTGCTCTTCCCTGGGTGTGTTACATTGACAGAGTGGGGTCAGTCTGCACTTCCCTGGGTGTGTAACATTGACAGAGTGGGGTCAGTCTGCTCTTCCCGGGGTGTGTTACATTGACAGAGTGAGGTCAGTCTGCTCTTCCCTGGGTGGGTTACATTGACAGAGTGGGTTCAGTCAGCTATTCCCTGGGTGTGTTACATTGACAGAGTGGGGTCAGTCTGCTCTTCCCTGGGTGTGTTACATTGACAGTGTAGGGTCAGTCTGATGTTCCCTAAGTGCGTTAAATTGACAGAGTGGGGTCAGTCTGCAGTTCCCTGGGTGTGTTACATTGACAGAGTGTGGTCAGTCTGCTTTTCCCTGGGTGTTTTACATTGACAGAGTGGGGTCAGTCTGCTCTTCGCTGGGTGTGTTACATTGACAGTGTAGGGTCAGTCTGATGTTCCCTATGTGCGTTAAATTGACAGAGTGGGGTCAGTCTGCACTTCCCTGGGTGTGTTACATTGACAGAGTGGGGTCAGTTTGCTCTTCCCTGGGTGTGTTACATTCACAGAGTGGGGTCAGTCTGCCCTTCGCTGGGTGTGTTACATTGACAGAGTGAGGTCAGTCTGCTCTTCCCTGGGTGAGTTACATTGATAGAGTGGGGACAGTCTACTCTTCCCTGGGTGTGTTATATTGACAGAGTGGGGTCAGTCTGCTCTTCACTGTGTGTGTTACATTCACAGAGTGGGGTCAGTCTGCTCTTCCCTGGGTGTGTTACATTGACAGAGTGGGGTCAGTCTGCTCTTCCCTGGGTGTGTTACATTGACAGAGTGGGGTCAGTCTGCTCTTCCCTGGGTGAGTTGCATTGAAAGAGTGGGGTCAGTCTGCTCTTCCATGGGTGTGTTACATTGACAGAGTGGGGTCAGTCTGCTCTTCCCTGGGTGTGTTACATTGACAGAGTGGGGTCAGTCTGCTCTTCCCTGGGTGTGTTACATTGACAGAGTGGGGTCAGTCTGCTCTTCCCTGGGTGTGTTACATTGAGAGAGTGGGGTCGGTCTGCTCTTCCCTGGGAGTGTTACATTGACAGAGTGGGGTCAGTCTGCTCTTCCCTGGGTGTGTTACATTGACAGAGTGAGGTCAGTCTGCTCTTCCCTGGGTGTGTTACATTCACAGAGTGGGGTCAGTCTGCTCTTTCCTGGGTGTGTTACATTCACAGAGTGGGGTCAGTCTGCTTTTCCCTGGGTGTGTTACATTGACAGAGTGGTGTCAGTCTTATGTTCCCTAAGTGCGTTAAATTGACAGAGTAGGGTCAGTCTGCAGTTCCCTGGGTGTGTAACATTGACAGAGTGGAGTCAGTCTGCTCTTCCCTGGGTGTATTACATTCACAGAGTGGGGTCAGTCTGCTTTTCCCTGGGTGTGTAATAATTGACAGAGTGGGGCCAGTCTGCTCTTCCCTGGGTTTATTACATTCACAGAGTATGATCAGTCTGCTCTTCCCTGGGCGTGTTACATTCACAGAGTGGGATCAGTCAGCTCTTCCCTGGGTGTGTTACATTGACAGAGTGGGGTCAGTCTGCTCTTCCCTGGGTGCGTTACATTGACAGAATGGGATCAGTCTGCTCTTCCCTGGGTGAGTTACATTGAAAGAGTGGGGTCAGTCTACTCTTCCCTGGGTGTGTTACATTGACAGAGTGGGGACAGTCTACTCTTCCCTGGGTGTGTTATATTGACAGAGTGGGGTCAGTCTGCTCTTCCCTGGGTGTGTTACATTAACAGAGTGGGGTCAGTCTGCTCTTCCCTGGGTGTGTTACATTGACAGATTGGGGTCAGTCTGCTCTTCCCTGGGTGTGTTAGATTGACAGAGTGGGGTCAGTCTGCTCTTCCCTGGGTGAGTTACATTGAAAGAGTGGGGTCAGTCTGCTCTTCCCTGGGTGTGTTACATTGACAGAGTGGGGTCAGTCTGCTCTTCCCTGGGTGTGTTACATTGACAGAGTGGGGTCAGTCTGCTCTTCCCTGGGTGTGTTACATTTGCAGAGTGGGGTCAGTCTGCTCTCCCCTGGGAGGGTTACATTTACAGAGTGGGGTCAGTCTGCTCTTCACTGGGTGTGTTACATTGGCACCGTGGGGTCAGTCTGCTCTTCCCTGGGTGTGTTACATTGACAGATTGGGGTCAGTCTGCTCTTCCCTGGGTGTGTTACATTGGCACAGTGGGGTCAGTCTGCTCTTCCCTGGGTGTGTTACATTGACAGAGTGAGGTCAGTCTGCTCTTCCCTGCGTGTGTTACATTGACAGAGTGGGGTCAGTCTGCTCTTCCCTGGGTGTGTTACATTGACAGAAAGGGGTCAGTCTGCTCTTCCCTGGGTGTGTTACATTGACAGAGTGGGGTCAGTCTGCTCTTCCTTGGGTGTGTTACATTGACAGTGTAGGGTCAGTCTGATGTTCCCTAAGTGCGTTAAATTGACAGAGTGGGGTCAGCCTGCAGTTCCCTGGGTGCATTACATTGACAGAGTGGGGTCAGTCTGCTCTTCCCTGGGTGTGTAACATTGACAGAGTGGGGTCAATCTGCTCTTCCCTGTGTGTGTTACATTCACAGAGTGGGGTCAGTCTGCTTTTCCCTGGGTGTGTTACATTCACAGAGTGGGGTCAGTCTGCTCTTCCCTGGGTGTGTTACATTGACAGAGTGGTGTCAGTCTGATGTTTCCTGGGTATTGTACATTCACAGAGTGGGGTCAGTCTGCTCTTCCCTGGGTGTCTGACATTGACTGAGTGGGGTCAATCTGCTCTTCCCTGGGTGTGTTACAGTGACAGAGTGAGGTCAGTCTGCTCTTCCCTTGGTGTGTTACATTGACAGAGTGGGGTCAGTCTGCTCTTCGCTGGGTGTGTTATATTGACAGAGTGGGGTCAGTCTGCTCTTCCCTGGGTGTGTTCCATTCACAGAGTGGGGTCAGCCTGCTCTTCCCTGGGTGTGTTATACTGACAGAGTGGTGTCAGTCTGATGTTCCCTGGGTATTGTACATTTACAGAGAGGGGTCAGTCTGCTCTTCCCTGGGTGTGTTACATTGACAGAGTAGGGTCAATCTGCTCTTCCCTGGCTGTGTTCCATTGACAGAGTGGGGTCAGTCTGCTCTTCCCTGGGTGTGTTACATTCACAGAGTGGTGTCAGTCTGCTCTTCCCTGGGTGTGTTACATTGACAGAGTGAGGTCAGTCTGCTCTTCCCTGGGTGTGTTACATTGACAGAGTGGGGTCAGTCTGCTCTTCCCTGGGTGTGTTACATTGACAGAGTGGGGTCAGTCTGCTCTTCCCTGGGTGTGTTACATTGTCAGCGTGGGGTCAGTCTGCTCTTCCCTGGGTGTGTTACATTGTCAGAGTGGGGTCAGTCTGCTCTTCCCTGGGTGTGTTACATTGATAGAGTGGGATCAGTCTGCTCTTCCCTGGGTATGTTACTTTGACAGAGTGGGGTCAGTGTATTCTTCCCTGGGAGTGTTACATTGACAGAGTGGGGTCAGTCTGCTCTTCCCTGGGTGTGTTACATTGACATAGTGGCGTCAGTCTGCTCTTCCCTGGGTGTGATACATTGACTTAGTGTGGTCAGTCTTCCCTTCACTGGGTGGGTTACATTGACAGAGTGGGGTCAGTCTGTTCTTCCCAGATTGTGTTACATTGACAGAGTGGGGTTAGTCTGGTCTTCCCTGGGTGGGTTACATTGACAGATTGGGGTCAGTCTGCACTTCCCTGAGTGTGTTACATTGACAGAGTGGGGTTAATCTGCTCTTCCCTGGGTGTGTAACATTGACAGAGTGGGGTCAGTCTGCTCTTCCTGGGGTGTGTTACATTGACAGAGTGAGGTCAGTCTGCTCTTGCCTGGGTGTGTTACATTGACAGAGTGGAGTCAGTCTGCTCTTCCCTGGGTGTGTTACATTGACAGAGTGGGGTCAGTCTGCTCTTCCCTGGGTATGTTATAATGACAGAGTGGGGTCAGTCTGCACTTCCCTGGGTGTGTTACATTGACAGAGTGAGGTCAGTCTGATGTTCCCTACGTGCGTTAAATTGACAGAGTGGGGTCAGTCTGCAGTTCCCTGGGTGTATTACATTGACAGAGTGGGGTCAGTCTGCTCTTCCCTGGGTGTGTAACATTGACAGAGTGGGGTCAATCTGCTCTTCCCTGTGTGTGTTACATTCACAGAGTGGGGTCAGTCTGCTTTTCCCTGGGTGTGTTACATTCACAGAGTGGAGTCAGTCTGCTTTTCCCTGGGTGTGTTACATTGACAGAGTGGGGTTAATCTGCTCTTCCCTGGGTGGGTTACATTGACAGATTGGGGTCAGGCTGCACTTCCCTGGGTGTGTTACATTGACAGAGTGGGGTTAATCTGCTCTTCCCTGGGTGTGTTACATTGACAGAGTGGGGTCAGTCTGCACTTCCCTGGGTGTGTAACATTGACAGAGTGGGGTCAGTCTGCTCTTCCCGGGGTGTGTTACATTGACAGAGTGAGGTCAGTCTGCTCTTCCCTGGGTGGGTTACATTGACAGAGTGGGTTCAGTCAGCTATTCCCTGGGTGTGTTACATTGACAGAGTGGGGTCAGTCTGCTCTTCCCTGGGTGTGTTACATTGACAGTGTAGGGTCAGTCTGATGTTCCCTAAGTGCGTTAAATTGACAGAGTGGGGTCAGTCTGCAGTTCCCTGGGTGTGTTACATTGACAGAGTGTGGTCAGTCTGCTTTTCCCTGGGTGTTTTACATTGACAGAGTGGGGTCAGTCTGCTCTTCGCTGGGTGTGTTACATTGACAGTGTAGGGTCAGTCTGATGTTCCCTATGTGCGTTAAATTGACAGAGTGTGGTCAGTCTGCACTTCCCTGGGTGTGTTACATTGACAGAGTGGGGTCAGTTTGCTCTTCCCTGGGTGTGTTACATTCACAGAGTGGGGTCAGTCTGCCCTTCGCTGGGTGTGTTACATTGACAGAGTGAGGTCAGTCTGCTCTTCCCTGGGTGAGTTACATTGATAGAGTGGGGACAGTCTACTCTTCCCTGGGTGTGTTATATTGACAGAGTGGGGTCAGTCTGCTCTTCACTGTGTGTGTTACATTCACAGAGTGGGGTCAGTCTGCTCTTCCCTGGGTGTGTTACATTGACAGAGTGGGGTCAGTCTGCTCTTCCCTGGGTGTGTTACATTGACAGAGTGGGGTCAGTCTGCTCTTCCCTGGGTGAGTTGCATTGAAAGAGTGGGGTCAGTCTGCTCTTCCATGGGTGTGTTACATTGACAGAGTGGGGTCAGTCTGCTCTTCCCTGGGTGTGTTACATTGACAGAGTGGGGTCAGTCTGCTCTTCCCTGGGTGTGTTACATTGACAGAGTGGGGTCAGTCTGCTCTTCCCTGGGTGTGTTACATTGAGAGAGTGGGGTCGGTCTGCTCTTCCCTGGGAGTGTTACATTGACAGAGTGGGGTCAGTCTGCTCTTCCCTGGGTGTGTTACATTGACAGAGTGAGGTCAGTCTGCTCTTCCCTGGGTGTGTTACATTCACAGAGTGGGGTCAGTCTGCTCTTTCCTGGGTGTGTTACATTCACAGAGTGGGGTCAGTCTGCTTTTCCCTGGGTGTGTTACATTGACAGAGTGGTGTCAGTCTTATGTTCCCTAAGTGCGTTAAATTGACAGAGTAGGGTCAGTCTGCAGTTCCCTGGGTGTGTAACATTGACAGAGTGGAGTCAGTCTGCTCTTCCCTGGGTGTATTACATTCACAGAGTGGGGTCAGTCTGCTTTTCCCTGGGTGTGTAATAATTGACAGAGTGGGGCCAGTCTGCTCTTCCCTGGGTTTATTACATTCACAGAGTATGATCAGTCTGCTCTTCCCTGGGCGTGTTACATTCACAGAGTGGGATCAGTCAGCTCTTCCCTGGGTGTGTTACATTGACAGAGTGGGGTCAGTCTGCTCTTCCCTGGGTGCGTTACATTGACAGAATGGGATCAGTCTGCTCTTCCCTGGGTGAGTTACATTGAAAGAGTGGGGTCAGTCTACTCTTCCCTGGGTGTGTTACATTGACAGAGTGGGGACAGTCTACTCTTCCCTGGGTGTGTTATATTGACAGAGTGGGGTCAGTCTGCTCTTCCCTGGGTGTGTTACATTAACAGAGTGGGGTCAGTCTGCTCTTCCCTGGGTGTGTTACATTGACAGATTGGGGTCAGTCTGCTCTTCCCTGGGTGTGTTAGATTGACAGAGTGGGGTCAGTCTGCTCTTCCCTGGGTGAGTTACATTGAAAGAGTGGGGTCAGTCTGCTCTTCCCTGGGTGTGTTACATTGACAGAGTGGGGTCAGTCTGCTCTTCCCTGGGTGTGTTACATTGACAGAGTGGGGTCAGTCTGCTCTTCCCTGGGTGTGTTACATTTGCAGAGTGGGGTCAGTCTGCTCTCCCCTGGGAGGGTTACATTTACAGAGTGGGGTCAGTCTGCTCTTCACTGGGTGTGTTACATTGGCACCGTGGGGTCAGTCTGCTCTTCCCTGGGTGTGTTACATTGACAGATTGGGGTCAGTCTGCTCTTCCCTGGGTGTGTTACATTGGCACAGTGGGGTCAGTCTGCTCTTCCCTGGGTGTGTTACATTGACAGAGTGAGGTCAGTCTGCTCTTCCCTGCGTGTGTTACATTGACAGAGTGGGGTCAGTCTGCTCTTCCCTGGGTGTGTTACATTGACAGAAAGGGGTCAGTCTGCTCTTCCCTGGGTGTGTTACATTGACAGAGTGGGGTCAGTCTGCTCTTCCTTGGGTGTGTTACATTGACAGTGTAGGGTCAGTCTGATGTTCCCTAAGTGCGTTAAATTGACAGAGTGGGGTCAGCCTGCAGTTCCCTGGGTGCATTACATTGACAGAGTGGGGTCAGTCTGCTCTTCCCTGGGTGTGTAACATTGACAGAGTGGGGTCAATCTGCTCTTCCCTGTGTGTGTTACATTCACAGAGTGGGGTCAGTCTGCTTTTCCCTGGGTGTGTTACATTCACAGAGTGGGGTCAGTCTGCTCTTCCCTGGGTGTGTTACATTGACAGAGTGGTGTCAGTCTGATGTTTCCTGGGTATTGTACATTGACAGAGTGGGGTCAGTCTGCTCTTCCCTGGGTGTCTGACATTGACTGAGTGGGGTCAATCTGCTCTTCCCTGGGTGTGTTACAGTGACAGAGTGAGGTCAGTCTGCTCTTCCCTTGGTGTGTTACATTGACAGAGTGGGGTCAGTCTGCTCTTCGCTGGGTGTGTTATATTGACAGAGTGGGGTCAGTCTGCTCTTCCCTGGGTGTGTTCCATTCACAGAGTGGGGTCAGCCTGCTCTTCCCTGGGTGTGTTATACTGACAGAGTGGTGTCAGTCTGATGTTCCCTGGGTATTGTACATTTACAGAGAGGGGTCAGTCTGCTCTTCCCTGGGTGTGTTACATTGACAGAGTAGGGTCAATCTGCTCTTCCCTGGCTGTGTTCCATTGACAGAGTGGGGTCAGTCTGCTCTTCCCTGGGTGTGTTACATTCACAGAGTGGTGTCAGTCTGCTCTTCCCTGGGTGTGTTACATTGACAGAGTGGGGTCAGTCTGCTCTTCCCTGGGTGTGTTACATTGACAGAGTGGGGTCAGTCTGCTCTTCCCTGGGTGTGTTACATTGACAGAGTGGGGTCAGTCTGCTCTTCCCTGGGTGTGTTACATTGTCAGCGTGGGGTCAGTCTGCTCTTCCCTGGGTGTGTTACATTGTCAGAGTGGGGTCAGTCTGCTCTTCCCTGGGTGTGTTACATTGATAGAGTGGGATCAGTCTGCTCTTCCCTGGGTATGTTACTTTGACAGAGTGGGGTCAGTGTATTCTTCCCTGGGAGTGTTACATTGACAGAGTGGGGTCAGTCTGCTCTTCCCTGGGTGTGTTACATTGACATAGTGGCGTCAGTCTGCTCTTCCCTGGGTGTGATACATTGACTTAGTGTGGTCAGTCTTCCCTTCACTGGGTGGGTTACATTGACAGAGTGGGGTCAGTCTGTTCTTCCCAGATTGTGTTACATTGACAGAGTGGGGTTAGTCTGGTCTTCCCTGGGTGGGTTACATTGACAGATTGGGGTCAGTCTGCACTTCCCTGAGTGTGTTACATTGACAGAGTGGGGTTAATCTGCTCTTCCCTGGGTGTGTAACATTGACAGAGTGGGGTCAGTCTGCTCTTCCTGGGGTGTGTTACATTGACAGAGTGAGGTCAGTCTGCTCTTGCCTGGGTGTGTTACATTGACAGAGTGGAGTCAGTCTGCTCTTCCCTGGGTGTGTTACATTGACAGAGTGGGGTCAGTCTGCTCTTCCCTGGGTATGTTATAATGACAGAGTGGGGTCAGTCTGCACTTCCCTGGGTGTGTTACATTGACAGAGTGAGGTCAGTCTGCTCTTCCCTGGGTGTGTTACATTGACAGAGTGGGGTCAGTCTTCTCTTCCCGTGGTGTGTTACATTGACAGAGTGGGGTCAATCTGCTCATCCCTGGGTGTGTTACATTTACAGAGTGGGGTCAGTCTGTTCTTCCCTGGGTGTATTACATTGACAGAGTGGGGTCAATCTGCACTTCCCTGGGTGTGTTACATTGACAGAGTGGGATCAGTCTGCTCTTCCCTGGGTGTGTTACATTGACAGAGTGGGGTCAGTCTGCTCTTCCATGGGTGTGTTACTTTGACAGAGTGGGGTCAGTCTGCTCTTCCTTGGGTGTGTTACATTGACAGAGTGGGGTCAGTCTGCTCTTCCCTGGGTGTGTTACATTGACAGAGTGGTGTCAGTCTGATGTTTCCTGGGTATTGTACATTGACAGAGTGGGGTTAGTCTGCTCTTCCCTTGGTGTGTGACATTGACTGAGTGGGGTCAGTCAGCTCTTCCCTGGGTGTGTTACATTGACAGAGTGGTGTCAGTCTGATGTTTGCTGGGTATTGTACATTGACAGAGTGGGGTCAGTCTGCTCTTCCCTGGGTGTGTTACATTGACAGAGTGAGGTCACTCTGCTCTTCCCTGGGTGTGTTATAATGACAGAGTGGGGTCAGTCTGCACTTCCCTGGGTGTGTTACATTGACAGAGTGAGGTCAGTCTGCTCTTCCCTGGGTGTGTTACATTGACAGAGTGGGGTCAGTCTTCTCTTCCCGTGGTGTGTTACATTGACAGTGTGGGGTCAATCTGCTCATCCCTGGGTGTGTTACATTTACAGAGTGGGGTCACTCTGTTCTTCCCTGGGTGTATTACATTGACAGAGTGGGGTCAATCTGCTCTTCTCTGGGTGTGTTACATTGACAGAGTGGGATCAGTCTGCTCTTCCCTGGGTGTGTTACATTGACAGAGTGGGGTCAGTCTGCTCTTCCCTGGGTGTGTTACTTTGACAGAGTGGGGTCAGTCTGCTCTTCCTTGGGTGTGTTACATTGACAGAGTGGGGTCAGTCTGCTCTTCCCTGGGTGTGTTACATTGACAGAGTGGTGTCAGTCTGATGTTTCCTGGGTATTGTACATTGACAGAGTGGGGTCAGTCTGCTCTTCCCTTGGTGAGTGACATTGACTGAGTGGGGTCAGTCAGCTCTTCCCTGGGTGTGTTACATTGACAGAGTGGTGTCAGTCTGATGTTTGCTGGGTATTGTACATTGACAGAGTGGGGTCAGTCTGCTCTTCCCTGGGTGTGTTACATTGACAGAGTGAGGTCAATCTGCTCTTCCCTGGGTGTGTTACAGTGACAGAGTGAGGTCAGTCTGCTCTTCCCTTGGTGAGTTACATTCACAGAGTGGGGTCAGTCTGCTCTTCGCTGGGTGTGTTACATTCACAGAGTGGGGTCAGTCTGCTCTTCGCTGGGTGTGTTATATTGACAGAGTGGGGTCAGTCTGCTCTTCCCTGGGTGTGTTACATTCACAGATTTGGGTCATTCTGCTCTTCCCTGGGTGTGTTATACTGACAGAGTGGTGTCAGTCTGATGTTCCCTGGGTATTGTACATTTACAGAGTGGGGTCAGTCTGCTCTTCCCTGGGTGTGTTACATTGACAGAGTGGGGTCAATCTGCTCTTCCCTGGGTGTGTTCCATTGACAGAGTGGGGTCAGTCTGCTCTTCCCTGGATGTGTTACATTGACAGAGTGGGGTCAGTCTGCACTTCCCTGGGTGTGTTACATTGACAGAGTGGGGTCAGTCTGCTCTTCCCTGGGTGTGTTACATTGACAGAGTGGGGTCAGTCTGCTCTTCCCTGGGTGTGTTACATTGACAGAGTGGGGTCAGTCTGCTCTTCCCTGGGAGTGTTACATTGTCAGAGTGGGGTCAGTCTGCTCTTCCCTGGGTGTGTTACATTGACAGAGTGAGGTCAGTCTGCTCTTGCCTGGGTGGGTTACATTGACAGAGTGGTGTCAGTCTGATGTTTGCTGGGTATTGTACATTTACAGAGTGGGGTCAGTCTGCTCTTCCCTGGGTGTGTTACATTGACAGAGTGAGGTCAGTCTGCTCTTCCCTTGGTGTGTTACATTCACAGAGTGGGGTCAGTCTGCTCTTCGCTGGGTGTGTTACATTCACAGAGTGGGGTCAGTCTGCTCTTCGCTGGGTGTGTTATATTGACAGAGTGGGGTCATTCTGCTCTTCCCTGGGTGTGTTATACTGACAGAGTGGTGTCAGTCTGATGTTCCCTGGGTATTGTACATTTACAGAGTGGGGTCAGTCTGCTCTTCCCTGGGTGTGTTACATTGACAGAGTGGGGTCAATCTGCTCTTCCCTGGGTGTGGTCCATTGACAGAGTGGGGTCAGTCTGCTCTTCCCTGGGTGTGTTACATTCACAGAGTGGGGTCAGTCTGCTCTTCCCTGGGTGTGTTACATTGACAGAGTGGGGTCAGTCTGCTCTTCCCTGGGTGTGTTACATTGACAGAGTGGGGTCAGTCTGCTCTTCCCTGGGTGTGTTACATTGACAGAGTGGGGTCAGTCTGCTCTTCCCTGGGTGTGTTACATTGTCAGAGTGGGGTCAGTCTGCTCTTCCCTGGGTGTGTTACATTGTCAGAGTGGGGTCAGTCTGCTCTTCCCTGGGTGTGTTACATTGATAGAGTGGGTTCAGTCTGCTCTTCCCTGGGTATGTTACTTTGACAGAGTGGGGTCAGTCTGTTCTTCCCTGGGAGTGTTACATTGACAGAGTGGGGTCAGTCTGCTCTTCCCTGGGTGTGTTACATTGACAGAGTGGGGTTAATCTGCTCTTCCCTGGGTGTGTAACATTGACAGAGTGAGGTCAGTCTGCTCTTGCCTGGGTGGGTTACATTGACAGAGTGGGGTCAGTCTGCACTTCCCTGGGTGTGTAACATTGATAGAGTGAGGTCAGTCTGCTCTTCCCTGGGTGGGTTACATTGACAGAGTGGCGTCAGTCTGCTCTTCCCTGGGTGTGTTACATTGACAGAGTGGGGTCAGTCTGCTCTTCCCTGGGTGTGTTACATTCACAGAGTGGGGTCAGTCTGCTCTCCCCTGGGTGTGTTACATTTTAAGAGTGGGGTCAGTCTGCTCTTCCCTGGGTGTGTTACATTGACAGAGTGGAGTCAGTCTGCTCTTCTCTGGGTGTGTTACATTGACAGAGTGGGGTCAGTCTGCTCTTCCCTGGGGATGTTATATTGAAAGAGTGGGGTCAGTCTGCACTTCCCTGGGTGTGTTACATTGACAGAGTGAGGTCAGTCTGCTCTTCCCTGGGTGTGTTACATTGACAGAGTGGGGTCAGTCTTCTCTTCCCGTGGTGTGTTACATTGACAGAGTGGGGTCAATCTGCTCATCCCTGGGTGTGTGACATTGACAGAGTGAGGTCAGTCTGCTCTTCCCTGGGTGTGTTACATTGACAGAGTGCGGTCAGTCTGCACTTCCCTGGGTGTGTTACATTGACAGAGTGGGCTTAATCTGCTCTTCCCTGGGTGTGTTACATTGACAGAGTGGGGTCAGTCTGTTCTTCCCAGATTGTGTTACATTGACAGAGTGGGGTCACTCTGCTCTTCCCTGGGTGTGTTACATTCACAGAGCAGGGTCAGTCTTGTCTTCCCTGGGTGGGTTACATTGACAGATTGGGGTCAGTCTGCACTTCCATGGGTGTGTTACATTGACAGAGTGGGGTCAGTCTGCTCTTCCCTGGGTGTGTTACATTGACAGAGTGGGGTCAGTCTGCTCTTCCCTGGGTGTGTTACTTTGACAGAGTGGGGTTAATCTGCTCATCCCTGGGTGTGTTACATTGACAGAGTGAGGTCAGTCTGCCCTTCCCTGGGTGTGTTACATTGACAGAGTGCGGTCAGTCTGCACTTCCCTGGGTGTGTTACTTTGACAGAGTGGGGTTAATCTGCTTATCCCTGGGTGTGTTACATTGACAGAGTGAGGTCAGTCTGCTCTTCCCTGGGTGTGTTACATTGACAGAGTGGGGACAGTCTGCTCTTCCCTGGGTGTGTTACATTGACACAGTGGGGTCAGTCTGCTCTTCCCTGGGTGTGTTACCTTAGACACAGTGGGGTCAGTCTGCTCTTCCCTGGGTGTGTTACATTGACAGAGTGGGGTCCGTCTGCTCTTCCCTGTGTGTGTTACATTGTCAGTGTGGGGTCAGTCTGCTCTTCCCTGGGTGTGTTACAGTGACAGAGTGGGATCAGTCTGCTCTTCCCTGGGTGAGTTACATTGACAGAGTGTGATCAGTCTGCTCTTCCCTGGGTGTGTTACATTGACAGAGTGAGGTCAGTCTGCTCTTCCCTGGGTGTGTTACATTGATAGAGTGGGATCAGTCTGCTCTTCCCTGGTCTGTTACATTGACAGAGTTGGGTCAGTCTGGTCTTCCCTGGTTGTGGTAATTTAAAAAGTGGGCTCAGTCTGCTCTTCCCTGGGTATGTTACATTGACAGAGTGGGGTCAGTCTGTTCTTCCCTGGGAGTGTTACATTGACAGAGTGGGGTCAGTCTGGACTTCATTGGGTGGGTTACATTGACAGATTGGGGTCAGTCTGCACTTCCCTGGGCGTGTTAT
Source organism: Chiloscyllium punctatum (assembly GCF_047496795.1). Taxonomy (NCBI): domain Eukaryota; kingdom Metazoa; phylum Chordata; class Chondrichthyes; order Orectolobiformes; family Hemiscylliidae; genus Chiloscyllium; species Chiloscyllium punctatum. The sequence goes on along the minus strand of NC_092772.1, from coordinate 192,849 downwards.
ATTGACAGAGAGGGGTCAGTCTGCTCTTCACTTGTTTTGTTACATTGACAGATTGGGGTCAGTCTGCTCTTCCCTGGGTATGTTACATTGACAGAGTGGGGTCAGTCTGCTTATCCCTGGGTGGGTTACATTGACAGAGTGAGGTCAGTCTGCTCTTCCCTGGGTGTGTTACATTGACAGAGTGGGGTCAGTCTGCTCTTCCCTGGGTGTGTTACATTGACAGAGTGGGGTCAGTCTGCTCTTCCCTGGGTGTGTTACATTGTCAGCGTGGGGTCAGTCTGCTCTTCCCTGGGTGTGTTACATTGACAGAGTGGGGTCAGTCTGCTCTTCCCTGGGTGTGTTACATTGATAGAGTGGGATCAGTCTGCTCTTCCCTGGGTATGTTACTTTGACAGAGTGGGGTCAGTCTATTCTTCCCTGGGAGTGTTACATTGACAGAGTGGGGTCAGTCTGCTCTTCCCTGGGTGTGTTACATTGACATAGTGGCGTCAGTCTGCTCTTCCCTGGGTGTGATACATTGACTTAGTGTGGTCAGTCTTCCCTTCACTGGGTGGGTTACATTGACAGAGTGGGGTCAGTCTGCTCTTCCCAGATTGTGTTACATTGACAGAGTGGGGTTAGTCTGGTCTTCCCTGGGTGGGTTACATTGACAGATTGGGGTCAGTCTGCACTTCCCTGAGTGTGTTACATTGACAGAGTGGGGTTAATCTGCTCTTCCCTGGGTGTGTAACATTGACAGAGTGGGGTCAGTCTGCTCTTCCTGGGGTGTGTTACATTGACAGAGTGAGGTCAGTCTGCTCTTGCCTGGGTGTGTTACATTGACAGAGTGGAGTCAGTCTGCTCTTCCCTGGGTGTGTTACATTGACAGAGTGGGGTCAGTCTGCTCTTCCCTGGGTATGTTATAATGACAGAGTGGGGTCAGTCTGCACTTCCCTGGGTGTGTTACATTGACAGAGTGAGGTCAGTCTGCTCTTCCCTGGGTGTGTTACATTGACAGAGTGGGGTCAGTCTTCTCTTCCCGTGGTGTGTTACATTGACAGAGTGGGGTCAATCTGCTCATCCCTGGGTGTGTTACATTTACAGAGTGGGGTCAGTCTGTTCTTCCCTGGGTGTATTACATTGACAGAGTGGGGTCAATCTGCTCTTCCCTGGGTGTGTTACATTGACAGAGTGGGATCAGTCTGCTCTTCCCTGGGTGTGTTACATTGACAGAGTGGGGTCAGTCTGCTCTTCCCTGGGTGTGTTACTTTGAGAGAGTGGGGTCAGTCTGCTCTTCCTTGGGTGTGTTACATTGACAGAGTGGGGTCAGTCTGCTCTTCCCTGGGTGTGTTACATTGACAGAGTGGTGTCAGTCTGATGTTTGCTGGGTATTGTACATTGACAGAGTGGGGTCAGTCTGCTCTTCCCTTGGTGTGTGGCATTGACTGAGTGGGGTCAGTCAGCTCTTCCCTGGGTGTGTTACATTGACAGAGTGGTGTCAGTCTGATGTTTGCTGGGTATTGTACATTGACAGAGTGGGGTCAGTCTGCTCTTCCCTGGGTGTGTTACATTGACAGAGTGAGGTCAATCTGCTCTTCCCTGGGAGTGTTACATTGACAGAGTGGGGTCAGTCTGCTCTTCCCTGGGTGTGTTACATTGACAGAGTGGGGTTAATCTGCTCTTCCCTGGGTGTGTAACATTGACAGAGTGAGGTCAGTCTGCTCTTGCCTGGGTGGGTTACATTGACAGAGTGGGGTCAGTCTGCACTTCCCTGGGTGTGTAACATTGATAGAGTGAGGTCAGTCTGCTCTTCCCTGGGTGGGTTACATTGACAGAGTGGCGTCAGTCTGCTCTTCCCTGGGTGTGTTACATTGACAGAGTGGGGTCAGTCTGCTCTTCCCTGGGTGTGTTACATTCACAGAGTGGGGTCAGTCTGCTCTCCCCTGGGTGTGTTACATTTTAAGAGTGGGGTCAGTCTGCTCTTCCCTGGGTGTGTTACATTGACAGAGTGGAGTCAGTCTGCTCTTCTCTGGGTGTGTTACATTGACAGAGTGGGGTCAGTCTGCTCTTCCCTGGGGATGTTATATTGAAAGAGTGGGGTCAGTCTGCACTTCCCTGGGTGTGTTACATTGACAGAGTGAGGTCAGTCTGCTCTTCCCTGGGTGTGTTACATTGACAGAGTGGGGTCAGTCTTCTCTTCCCGTGGTGTGTTACATTGACAGAGTGGGGTCAATCTGCTCATCCCTGGGTGTGTGACATTGACAGAGTGAGGTCAGTCTGCTCTTCCCTGGGTGTGTTACATTGACAGAGTGCGGTCAGTCTGCACTTCCCTGGGTGTGTTACATTGACAGAGTGGGCTTAATCTGCTCTTCCCTGGGTGTGTTACATTGACAGAGTGGGGTCAGTCTGTTCTTCCCAGATTGTGTTACATTGACAGAGTGGGGTCACTCTGCTCTTCCCTGGGTGTGTTACATTCACAGAGCAGGGTCAGTCTTGTCTTCCCTGGGTGGGTTACATTGACAGATTGGGGTCAGTCTGCACTTCCATGGGTGTGTTACATTGACAGAGTGGGGTCAGTCTGCTCTTCCCTGGGTGTGTTACATTGACAGAGTGGGGTCAGTCTGCTCTTCCCTGGGTGTGTTACTTTGACAGAGTGGGGTTAATCTGCTCATCCCTGGGTGTGTTACATTGACAGAGTGAGGTCAGTCTGCCCTTCCCTGGGTGTGTTACATTGACAGAGTGCGGTCAGTCTGCACTTCCCTGGGTGTGTTACTTTGACAGAGTGGGGTTAATCTGCTTATCCCTGGGTGTGTTACATTGACAGAGTGAGGTCAGTCTGCTCTTCCCTGGGTGTGTTACATTGACAGAGTGGGGACAGTCTGCTCTTCCCTGGGTGTGTTACATTGACACAGTGGGGTCAGTCTGCTCTTCCCTGGGTGTGTTACCTTAGACACAGTGGGGTCAGTCTGCTCTTCCCTGGGTGTGTTACATTGACAGAGTGGGGTCCGTCTGCTCTTCCCTGTGTGTGTTACATTGTCAGTGTGGGGTCAGTCTGCTCTTCCCTGGGTGTGTTACAGTGACAGAGTGGGATCAGTCTGCTCTTCCCTGGGTGAGTTACATTGACAGAGTGTGATCAGTCTGCTCTTCCCTGGGTGTGTTACATTGACAGAGTGAGGTCAGTCTGCTCTTCCCTGGGTGTGTTACATTGATAGAGTGGGATCAGTCTGCTCTTCCCTGGTCTGTTACATTTACAGAGTTGGGTCAGTCTGGTCTTCCCTGGTTGTGGTAATTTAAAAAGTGGGCTCAGTCTGCTCTTCCCTGGGTATGTTACATTGACAGAGTGGGGTCAGTCTGTTCTTCCCTGGGAGTGTTACATTGACAGAGTGGGGTCAGTCTGGACTTCATTGGGTGGGTTACATTGACAGATTGGGGTCAGTCTGCACTTCCCTGGGCGTGTTATATTGACAGAGAGGGGTCAGTCTGCTCTTCACTTGTTTTGTTACATTGACAGATTGGGGTCAGTCTGCACTTCCCTGGGTATGTTACATTGACAGAGTGGGGTCAGTCTGCTTATCCCTGGGTGGGTTACATTGACAGAGTGAGGTCAGTCTGCTCTTCCCTGGGTGTGTTACATTGACAGAGTGGGGTCAGTCTGCTCTTCCCTGGGTGTGTTACATTGACAGAGTGGGGTCAGTCTGCTCTTCCCTGGGTGTGTTACATTGTCAGCGTGGGGTCAGTCTGCTCTTCCCTGGGTGTGTTACATTGACAGAGTGGGGTCAGTCTGCTCTTCCCTGGGTGTGTTACATTGATAGAGTGGGATCAGTCTGCTCTTCCCTGGGTATGTTACTTTGACAGAGTGGGGTCAGTCTATTCTTCCCTGGGAGTGTTACATTGACAGAGTGGGGTCAGTCTGCTCTTCCCTGGGTGTGTTACATTGACATAGTGGCGTCAGTCTGCTCTTCCCTGGGTGTGATACATTGACTTAGTGTGGTCAGTCTTCCCTTCACTGGGTGGGTTACATTGACAGAGTGGGGTCAGTCTGCTCTTCCCAGATTGTGTTACATTGACAGAGTGGGGTTAGTCTGGTCTTCCCTGGGTGGGTTACATTGACAGATTGGGGTCAGTCTGCACTTCCCTGAGTGTGTTACATTGACAGAGTGGGGTTAATCTGCTCTTCCCTGGGTGTGTAACATTGACAGAGTGGGGTCAGTCTGCTCTTCCTGGGGTGTGTTACATTGACAGAGTGAGGTCAGTCTGCTCTTGCCTGGGTGTGTTACATTGACAGAGTGGAGTCAGTCTGCTCTTCCCTGGGTGTGTTACATTGACAGAGTGGGGTCAGTCTGCTCTTCCCTGGGTATGTTATAATGACAGAGTGGGGTCAGTCTGCACTTCCCTGGGTGTGTTACATTGACAGAGTGAGGTCAGTCTGCTCTTCCCTGGGTGTGTTACATTGACAGAGTGGGGTCAGTCTTCTCTTCCCGTGGTGTGTTACATTGACAGAGTGGGGTCAATCTGCTCATCCCTGGGTGTGTTACATTTACAGAGTGGGGTCAGTCTGTTCTTCCCTGGGTGTATTACATTGACAGAGTGGGGTCAATCTGCTCTTCCCTGGGTGTGTTACATTGACAGAGTGGGATCAGTCTGCTCTTCCCTGGGTGTGTTACATTGACAGAGTGGGGTCAGTCTGCTCTTCCCTGGGTGTGTTACTTTGAGAGAGTGGGGTCAGTCTGCTCTTCCTTGGGTGTGTTACATTGACAGAGTGGGGTCAGTCTGCTCTTCCCTGGGTGTGTTACATTGACAGAGTGGTGTCAGTCTGATGTTTGCTGGGTATTGTACATTGACAGAGTGGGGTCAGTCTGCTCTTCCCTTGGTGTGTGGCATTGACTGAGTGGGGTCAGTCAGCTCTTCCCTGGGTGTGTTACATTGACAGAGTGGTGTCAGTCTGATGTTTGCTGGGTATTGTACATTGACAGAGTGGGGTCAGTCTGCTCTTCCCTGGGTGTGTTACATTGACAGAGTGAGGTCAATCTGCTCTTCCCTGGGTGTGTTACAGTGACAGAGTGAGGTCAGTCTGCTCTTCCCTTGGTGAGTTACATTCACAGAGTGGGGTCAGTCTGCTCTTCGCTGGGTGTGTTACATTCACAGAGTGGGGTCAGTCTGCTCTTCGCTGGGTGTGTTATATTGACAGAGTGGGGTCAGTCTGCTCTTCCCTGGGTGTGTTACATTCACAGATTGGGGTCATTCTGCTCTTCCCTGGGTGTGTTATACTGACAGAGTGGTGTCAGTCTGATGTTCCCTGGGTATTGTACATTTACAGAGTGGGGTCAGTCTGCTCTTCCCTGGGTGTGTTACATTGACAGAGTGGGGTCAATCTGCTCTTCCCTGGGTGTGTTCCATTGACAGAGTGAGGTCAGTCTGCTCTTCCCTGGGTGTGTTACATTGACAGAGTGGGGTCAGTCTGCTCTTCCCTGGGTGTGTTACATTGACAGAGTGGGGTCAGTCTGCTCTTCCCTGGGTGTGTTACATTGACAGAGTGGGGTCAGTCTGCTCTTCCCTGGGTGTGTTACATTGTCAGAGTGGGGTCAGTCTGCTCTTCCCTGGGTGTGTTACATTGACAGAGTGAGGTCAGTCTGCTCTTGCCTGGGTGGGTTACATTGACAGAGTGGTGTCAGTCTGATGTTTGCTGGGTATTGTACATTTACAGAGTGGGGTCAGTCTGCTCTTCCCTGGGTGTGTTACATTGACAGAGTGAGTTCAGTCTGCTCTTCCCTTGGTGTGTTACATTCACAGAGTGGGGTCAGTCTGCTCTTCGCTGGGTGTGTTACATTCACAGAGTGGGGTCAGTCTGCTCTTCGCTGGGTGTGTTATATTGACAGAGTGGGGTCATTCTGCTCTTCCCTGGGTGTGTTATACTGACAGAGTGGTGTCAGTCTGATGTTCCCTGGGTATTGTACATTTACAGAGTGGGGTCAGTCTGCTCTTCCCTGGGTGTGTTACATTGACAGAGTGGGGTCAATCTGCTCTTCCCTGGGTGTGGTCCATTGACAGAGTGGGGTCAGTCTGCTCTTCCCTGGGTGTGTTACATTCACAGAGTGGGGTCAGTCTGCTCTTCCCTGGGTGTGTTACATTGACAGAGTGGGGTCAGTCTGCTCTTCCCTGGGTGTGTTACATTGACAGAGTGCTGTCAGTCTGCTCTTCCCTGGGTGTGTTACATTGACAGAGTGGGGTCAGTCTGCTCTTCCCTGGGTGTGTTACATTGTCAGAGTGGGGTCAGTCTGCTCTTCCCTGGGTGTGTTACATTGTCAGAGTGGGGTCAGTCTGCTCTTCCCTGGGTGTGTTACATTGATAGAGTGGGATCAGTCTGCTCTTCCCTGGGTATGTTACTTTGACAGAGTGGGGTCAGTCTGTTCTTCCCTGGGAGTGTTACATTGACAGAGTGGGGTCAGTCTGCTCTTCCCTGGGTGTGTTACATTGACAGAGTGGGATTAATCTGCTCTTCCCTGGGTGTGTAACATTGACAGAGTGAGGTCAGTCTGCTCTTGCCTGGGTGGGTTACATTGACAGAGTGGGGTCAGTCTGCACTTCCCTGGGTGTGTAACATTGATAGAGTGAGGTCAGTCTGCTCTTCCCTGGGTGGGTTACATTGACAGAGTGGCGTCAGTCTGCTCTTCCCTGGGTGTGTTACATTGACAGAGTGGGGTCAGTCTGCTCTTCCCTGGGTGTGTTACATTCACAGAGTGGGGTCAGTCTGCTCTCCCCTGGGTGTGTTACATTTTAAGAGTGGGGTCAGTCTGCTCTTCCCTGGGTGTGTTACATTGACAGAGTGGAGTCAGTCTGCTCTTCTCTGGGTGTGTTACATTGACAGAGTGGGGTCAGTCTGCTCTTCCCTGGGGATGTTATATTGAAAGAGTGGGGTCAGTCTGCACTTCCCTGGGTGTGTTACATTGACAGAGTGAGGTCAGTCTGCTCTTCCCTGGGTGTGTTACATTGACAGAGTGGGGTCAGTCTTCTCTTCCCGTGGTGTGTTACATTGACAGAGTGGGGTCAATCTGCTCATCCCTGGGTGTGTGACATTGACAGAGTGAGGTCAGTCTGCTCTTCCCTGGGTGTGTTACATTGACAGAGTGCGGTCAGTCTGCACTTCCCTGGGTGTGTTACATTGACAGAGTGGGCTTAATCTGCTCTTCCCTGGGTGTGTTACATTGACAGAGTGGGGTCAGTCTGTTCTTCCCAGATTGTGTTACATTGACAGAGTGGGGTCACTCTGCTCTTCCCTGGGTGTGTTACATTCACAGAGCAGGGTCAGTCTTGTCTTCCCTGGGTGGGTTACATTGACAGATTGGGGTCAGTCTGCACTTCCATGGGTGTGTTACATTGACAGAGTGGGGTCAGTCTGCTCTTCCCTGGGTGTGTTACATTGACAGAGTGGGGTCAGTCTGCTCTTCCCTGGGTGTGTTACTTTGACAGAGTGGGGTTAATCTGCTCATCCCTGGGTGTGTTACATTGACAGAGTGAGGTCAGTCTGCCCTTCCCTGGGTGTGTTACATTGACAGAGTGCGGTCAGTCTGCACTTCCCTGGGTGTGTTACTTTGACAGAGTGGGGTTAATCTGCTTATCCCTGGGTGTGTTACATTGACAGAGTGAGGTCAGTCTGCTCTTCCCTGGGTGTGTTACATTGACAGAGTGGGGACAGTCTGCTCTTCCCTGGGTGTGTTACATTGACACAGTGGGGTCAGTCTGCTCTTCCCTGGGTGTGTTACCTTAGACACAGTGGGGTCAGTCTGCTCTTCCCTGGGTGTGTTACATTGACAGAGTGGGGTCCGTCTGCTCTTCCCTGTGTGTGTTACATTGTCAGTGTGGGGTCAGTCTGCTCTTCCCTGGGTGTGTTACAGTGACAGAGTGGGATCAGTCTGCTCTTCCCTGGGTGAGTTACATTGACAGAGTGTGATCAGTCTGCTCTTCCCTGGGTGTGTTACATTGACAGAGTGAGGTCAGTCTGCTCTTCCCTGGGTGTGTTACATTGATAGAGTGGGATCAGTCTGCTCTTCCCTGGTCTGTTACATTGACAGAGTTGGGTCAGTCTGGTCTTCCCTGGTTGTGGTAATTTAAAAAGTGGGCTCAGTCTGCTCTTCCCTGGGTATGTTACATTGACAGAGTGGGGTCAGTCTGTTCTTCCCTGGGAGTGTTACATTGACAGAGTGGGGTCAGTCTGGACTTCATTGGGTGGGTTACATTGACAGATTGGGGTCAGTCTGCACTTCCCTGGGCGTGTTATATTGACAGAGAGGGGTCAGTCTGCTCTTCACTTGTTTTGTTACATTGACAGATTGGGGTCAGTCTGCTCTTCCCTGGGTATGTTACATTGACAGAGTGGGGTCAGTCTGCTTATCCCTGGGTGGGTTACATTGACAGAGTGAGGTCAGTCTGCTCTTCCCTGGGTGTGTTACATTGACAGAGTGGGGTCAGTCTGCTCTTCCCTGGGTGTGTTACATTGACAGAGTGGGGTCAGTCTGCTCTTCCCTGGGTGTGTTACATTGTCAGCGTGGGGTCAGTCTGCTCTTCCCTGGGTGTGTTACATTGTCAGAGTGGGGTCAGTCTGCTCTTCCCTGGGTGTGTTACATTGATAGAGTGGGATCAGTCTGCTCTTCCCTGGGTATGTTACTTTGACAGAGTGGGGTCAGTCTATTCTTCCCTGGGAGTGTTACATTGACAGAGTGGGGTCAGTCTGCTCTTCCCTGGGTGTGTTACATTGACATAGTGGCGTCAGTCTGCTCTTCCCTGGGTGTGATACATTGACTTAGTGTGGTCAGTCTTCCCTTCACTGGGTGGGTTACATTGACAGAGTGGGGTCAGTCTGCTCTTCCCAGATTGTGTTACATTGACAGAGTGGGGTTAGTCTGGTCTTCCCTGGGTGGGTTACATTGACAGATTGGGGTCAGTCTGCACTTCCCTGAGTGTGTTACATTGACAGAGTGGGGTTAATCTGCTCTTCCCTGGGTGTGTAACATTGACAGAGTGGGGTCAGTCTGCTCTTCCTGGGGTGTGTTACATTGACAGAGTGGGGTCAGTCTGCTCTTGCCTGGGTGTGTTACATTGACAGAGTGGAGTCAGTCTGCTCTTCCCTGGGTGTGTTACATTGACAGAGTGGGGTCAGTCTGCTCTTCCCTGGGTATGTTATAATGACAGAGTGGGGTCAGTCTGCACTTCCCTGGGTGTGTTACATTGACAGAGTGAGGTCAGTCTGCTCTTCCCTGGGTGTGTTACATTGACAGAGTGGGGTCAGTCTTCTCTTCCCGTGGTGTGTTACATTGACAGAGTGGGGTCAATCTGCTCATCCCTGGGTGTGTTACATTTACAGAGTGGGGTCAGTCTGTTCTTCCCTGGGTGTATTACATTGACAGAGTGGGGTCAATCTGCTCTTCCCTGGGTGTGTTACATTGACAGAGTGGGATCAGTCTGCTCTTCCCTGGGTGTGTTACATTGACAGAGTGGGGTCAGTCTGCTCTTCCCTGGGTGTGTTACTTTGAGAGAGTGGGGTCAGTCTGCTCTTCCTTGGGTGTGTTACATTGACAGAGTGGGGTCAGTCTGCTCTTCCCTGGGTGTGTTACATTGACAGAGTGGTGTCAGTCTGATGTTTGCTGGGTATTGTACATTGACAGAGTGGGGTCAGTCTGCTCTTCCCTTGGTGTGTGGCATTGACTGAGTGGGGTCAGTCAGCTCTTCCCTGGGTGTGTTACATTGACAGAGTGGTGTCAGTCTGATGTTTGCTGGGTATTGTACATTGACAGAGTGGGGTCAGTCTGCTCTTCCCTGGGTGTGTTACATTGACAGAGTGAGGTCAATCTGCTCTTCCCTGGGTGTGTTACAGTGACAGAGTGAGGTCAGTCTGCTCTTCCCTTGGTGAGTTACATTCACAGAGTGGGGTCAGTCTGCTCTTCGCTGGGTGTGTTACATTCACAGAGTGGGGTCAGTCTGCTCTTCGCTGGGTGTGTTATATTGACAGAGTGGGGTCAGTCTGCTCTTCCCTGGGTGTGTTACATTCACAGATTGGGGTCATTCTGCTCTTCCCTGGGTGTGTTATACTGACAGAGTGGTGTCAGTCTGATGTTCCCTGGGTATTGTACATTTACAGAGTGGGGTCAGTCTGCTCTTCCCTGGGTGTGTTACATTGACAGAGTGGGGTCAATCTGCTCTTCCCTGGGTGTGTTCCATTGACAGAGTGGGGTCAGTCTGCTCTTCCCTGGGTGTGTTACATTGACAGAGTGGGGTCAGTCTGCTCTTCCCTGGGTGTGTTACATTGACAGAGTGGGGTCAGTCTGCTCTTCCCTGGGTGTGTTACATTGACAGAGTGGGGTCAGTCTGCTCTTCCCTGGGTGTGTTACATTGACAGAGTGGGGTCAGTCTGCTCTTCCCTGGGTGTGTTACATTGTCAGAGTGAGGTCAGTCTGCTCTTGCCTGGGTGGGTTACATTGACAGAGTGGTGTCAGTCTGATGTTTGCTGGGTATTGTACATTTACAGAGTGGGGTCAGTCTGCTCTTCCCTGGGTGTGTTACATTGACAGAGTGAGGTCAGTCTGCTCTTCCCTTGGTGTGTTACATTCACAGAGTGGGGTCAGTCTGCTCTTCGCTGGGTGTGTTACATTCACAGAGTGGGGTCAGTCTGCTCTTCGCTGGGTGTGTTATATTGACAGAGTGGGGTCATTCTGCTCTTCCCTGGGTGTGTTATACTGACAGAGTGGTGTCAGTCTGATGTTCCCTGGGTATTGTACATTTACAGAGTGGGGTCAGTCTGCTCTTCCCTGGGTGTGTTACATTGACAGAGTGGGGTCAATCTGCTCTTCCCTGGGTGTGGTCCATTGACAGAGTGGGGTCAGTCTGCTCTTCCCTGGGTGTGTTACATTCACAGAGTGGGGTCAGTCTGCTCTTCCCTGGGTGTGTTACATTGACAGAGTGGGGTCAGTCTGCTCTTCCCTGCGTGTGTTACATTGACAGAGTGGGGTCAGTCTGCTCTTCCCTGGGTGTGTTACATTGATAGAGTGGGATCAGTCTGCTCTTCCCTGGGTATGTTACTTTGACAGAGTGGGGTCAGTCTGTTCTTCCCTGGGAGTGTTACATTGACAGAGTGGGGTCAGTCTGCTCTTCCCTGGGTGTGTTACATTGACATAGTGGCGTCAGTCTGCTCTTCCCTGGGTGTGATACATTGACTTAGTGTGGTCAGTCTTCCCTTCACTGGGTGGGTTACATTGACAGAGTGGGGTCAGTCGGTTCTTCCCTGGGAGTGTTACATTGACAGAGTGGGGTTAGTCTGGTCTTCCCTGGGTGGGTTACATTGACAGATTGGAGTCAGGCTGGTCTTCCCTGGGTGTGTTACATTGACAGAGTGGGGTTAATCTGCTCTTCCCTGGGTGTGTAACATTGAAAGAGTGAGGTCAGTCTGCTCTTGCCTGGGTGGGTTACATTGACAGAGTGGGGTCAGTCTGCACTTCCCTGGGTGTGTAACATTGACAGAGTGGCGTCAGTCTGCTCTTCCCTGGGTGTGTTACATTGACAGAGTGGGGTCAGTCTGCTCTTCCCTGGGTGTGTTACATTCACAGAGTGGGGTCAGTCTGCTCTCCCCTGGGTGTGTTACATTTTAAGAGTGGGGTCAGTCTGCTCTTCCCTGGGTGTGTTACATTGACAGAGTTGGGACAGTCTGCTCTTCCCTGGGTGTGTTACATTGACACAGTGGGGTCAGTCTGCTCTTCCCTGGGTGTGTTACCTTAGACACAGTGGGGTCAGTCTGCTCTTCCCTGGGTGTGTTACATTGACAGAGTGGGGTCCGTCTGCTCTTCCCTGTGTGTGTTACATTGTCAGTGTGGGGTCAGTCTGCTCTTCCCTGGGTGTGTTACAGTGACAGAGTGGGATCAGTCTGCTCTTCCCTGGGTGGGTTACATTGACAGAGTGTGATCAGTCTGCTCTTCCCTGGGTGTGTTACATTGACAGAGTGAGGTCAGTCTGCTCTTCCCTGGGTGTGTTACATTGATAGAGTGGGATCAGTCTGCTCTTCCCTGGTCTGTTACATTGACAGATTTGGGTCAGTCTGGTCTTCCCTGGTTGTGGTAATTTAAAAAGTGGGCTCAGTCTGCTCTTCCCTGGGTATGTTACATTGACAGAGTGGGGTCAGTCTGTTCTTCCCTGGGAGTGTTACATTGACAGAGTGGGGTCATTCTGGACTTCCCTGGGTGGGTTACATTGACAGATTGGGGTCAGTCTGCACTTCCCTGGGCGTGTTATATTGACAGAGTGGGGTCAGTCTGCTCTTCACTGGTTTTGTTACATTGACAGATTGGGGTCAGTCTGCTCTTCCCTGGGTATGTTACATTGACAGAGTGGGGTCAGTCTGCTTATCGCTGGGTGGGTTACATTGACAGAGTGAGGTCAGTCTGCTCTTCCCTGGGTGTGTTACATTGACAGAGTGGGGTCAGTCTGTACTTCCCTGTGTGTGTTACATTGACAGAGTGGGGTCAGTCTGCTTTTCCCTGGGTGTGTTACATTGACAGAGTGGGGTCAGTCTGCTTTTCCCTGGGCGTGTTACATTGACAGAGTGGGGTCAGTCTGCTCTTCCCTGGGTGTGTTACATTGACAGAGTGGGGTCAGTCTGCTCTTCACTGGTTTTGTTACAGTGACAGAGTGGGGTCAGTCTGCTCTTCCCTGGGTATGTTATATTGACAGAGTGGGGTCAATTTGCTCATCCCTGGGTGTGTTACATTGACAGATTGAGGTCAGTCTGCTCTTCCCTGGGTGTTTTAAATTGACAGAGTGGGGTCAGTCTTCTCTTCCCTTGGTCTGTTACTTTGACAGAGTGGGGTCAATTTGCTCATCCCTGGGTGTGTTACATTGACAGAGTGAGGTCAGTCTGCTCTTCCCTGGGTGTGTTACATTGACAGAGTGGGGTCAGTCTTCTCTCCCCTTGGTGTGTTACATTGACAGAGTGGGGTCAGTCTGCTCTTCCCTGGGTATGTTACATTGACAGAGTGGGGCCAGTCTGCACATCCCTGGGTGTGTTACATTGACAGAGTGGGGTCAATCTGCTTATCCCTGGGTGTGTTACATTGACAGAGTGAGGTCAGTCTGCTCTTCCCTGGGTAAGTTACATTGACAGAGTGGGGTCAGTCTGCTCTTCCCTGGGTGTATTACATTGTCAGAGTGGGGTCAGTCTGCTCTTCCCTGGGTGTGTTACATTCACAGAGTGGGGTCAGTCTGCTCTTCCCTGTGTGTGTTACATTGACAGTGTGGGGTCATTCTGCTCTTCGCTGTGTGTGTTACATTGACAGTGTGGGGTCAGTCTGCTCTTCCCTGCGTGTGTTACATTGACACAGTGGGGTCAGTCTGCTCTTCCCTGGGTGGTTTACATTGAAAGAATGGGGTCAGTCTGCTTTTCCCTGGGTGTGTTACATTGACAGAGTGGGGTCAGTCCGCTCTTCCCTGGGTGCGTTACATTCACAGAATGGGGTCAGTCTGCTTTTCCCTGGGTGTGTTACATTGTCAGAGAGGGGTCAGTCTGCTCTTCCCTGGGTGTGTTACCTTGATAGAGTGGGATCAGTCTGCTCTTCTCTGGGTGTGTTACATTGTCAGAGTGGGGTCAGTCTGCTCTTCCCTGGGTGTGTTACATTGACAGAGTGGGGTCAGTGTGCTCTTCCCTGGATGTGTTACATTAACAGAGTGGGGTCCGTTTGCTCTTCCCTGGGTGTGTTACATTGACAGAGTGGGGACAGTCTGCTCTTCCCTGGGTGTGTTACATTGACAGAGTGTGGACAGTCTGCTCTTCCCTGGGTGTGTTACATTGACAGAGTGAGGTCAGTCTGCTCTTCCCTGGGTGTGTTACAGTGACAGAGTGGGATCAGTCTGCTCTTCCCTGGGTGTGTTACATTGACAGAGTGGGGACAGTCTGCTCTTCCCTGGGTGTGTTACATTGACACAGTGGGGTCAGTCTGCTCTTCCCTGGGTGTGTTACATTGACAGAGTGGAGTCAGTCTGCTCTTCCCTGGGTGTGTTACATTGACAGAGTGGGGTCAGTCTGCTCTTCCCTGCGTAGGTTATATTGACAGAGTGGGGTTAATCTGCTCATCCCTGGGTGTGTTACATTGACAGAGTGAGGTCAGTCTGCTCTTCCCTGGGTGTGTTACATTGACAGAGTGAGGTCCGTCTGCTCTTCCCTGGGTGTGTTACATTGACAGAGTAGGGTCAGTCTGTTCTTCCCTGGGTGTGTTACATTGACAGAGTGGGTTCAGTCTGCTCTTCCCTGGGTGTGTTACATTGACAGAGTGAGGTCAATCTGCTCTTCCCTGGGTGTGTTACATTGACAGAGTGGGGTGAGTCTGCTCTTCCCTGGGTGTGTTACATTGACAGAGTGGGGTCAGTCTGCTCTTCCCTGGGGGTGTTACATTCACAGAGTGGGGTCAGTCTGCTCTTCCCTGGGTGTGTTACATTGACAGAGTGGGGTCAGTCTGCACTTCCCTGGGTGTGTTACATTGACAGACTGGGGTCAGTTTGCTCTTCCCTGGGTGTGTTACCTTCACAGAGTGGGGTCAGTCTGCTCTTCGCTGGGTGTGTTACATTGACAGAGTGAGGTCAGTCTGCTCTTCCCTGTGTGTGTTACATTCACAGAGTGGGGTCAGTCTGCTTTTCCCTGGGTGTGTTACATTGACAGAGTGGTGTCAGTCTGATGTTCCCTCAGTGCGTTAAATTGACAGAGTGGGGTCAGTCTGCAGTTCCCTGGGTGTGTAACATTGACAGAGTGGAGTCAGTCTGCTCTTCCCTGGGTGTATTACATTCACAGAGTGGGGTCAGTCTGCTCTTCCCTGGGTGTGTAACATTGACAGAGTGGGGTCAGTCTGCTCTTCCCTGGGTTTATTACGTTCACAGAGTATGATCAGTCTGCTCTTCCCTGGGTGTGTTACATTCACAGAGTGGGGTCAGTCTGCTCTTCCCTTGGGTGTTACATTGACAGAATGGGATCAGTCTGCTCTTCCCTGGGTGAGTTACATTGAAAGAGTGGGGTCAGTCTGCTCTTCCCTGGGTCTGTTACATTGACAGAGTGGGGACAGTCTACTCTTCCCTGGGTGTGTTATATTGACAGTGTGGGGTCAGTCTGCTCTTCCCTGGGTGTGTTACATTCACAGAGTGGGGTCAGACTGCTCTTCCCTGGGTGTGTTATACTGACAGAGTGGTGTCAGTCTGATGTTCCCTGGGTATTGTACATTTACAGAGTGGGGTCAGTCTGCTCTTCCCTGGGTGTGTTACATTGACAGAGTGGGGTCAATCTGCTCTTCCCTGGGTGTGTTCCATTGACAGAGTGGGGTCAGTCTGCTCTTCCCTGGGTGTGTTACATTGACAGAGTGGGGTCAGTCTGCTCTTCCCTGGGTGTGTTACATTGACAGAGTGGGGACAGTCTGCTCTTCCCTGGGTGTGTTACATTGACACAGTGGGGTCAGTATGCTCTTCCCTGGGTGTGTTACCTTAGACACAGTGGGGTCAGTCTGCTCTTCCCTGGGTGTGTTACATTGACAGAGTGGGGTCCGTCTGCTCTTCCCTGTGTGTGTTACATTGTCAGTGTGGGGTCAGTCTGCTCTTCCCTGCGTGTGTTACAGTGACAGAGTGGGATCAGTCTGCTCTTCCCTGGGTGG
The DNA here is from genome assembly GCF_047496795.1 of Chiloscyllium punctatum. Taxonomy (NCBI): domain Eukaryota; kingdom Metazoa; phylum Chordata; class Chondrichthyes; order Orectolobiformes; family Hemiscylliidae; genus Chiloscyllium; species Chiloscyllium punctatum. Next base: position 177,205 of record NC_092772.1, on the reverse strand, counting down.
GTTACATTGACAGAGTGTGATCAGTCTGCTCTTCCCTGGGTGTGTTACATTGACAGAGTGAGGTCAGTCTGCTCTTCCCTGGGTGTGTTACATTGATAGAGTGGGATCAGTCTGCTCTTCCCTGGTCTGTTACATTGACAGAGTTGGGTCAGTCTGGTCTTCCCTGGTTGTGGTAATTTAAAAAGTGGGCTCAGTCTGCTCTTCCCTGGGTATGTTACATTGACAGAGTGGGGTCAGTCTGTTCTTCCCTGGGAGTGTTACATTGACAGAGTGGGGTCAGTCTGGACTTCCCTGGGTGGGTTACATTGACAGAGTGGGGTCAGTCTGCTCTTCCCTGGGTGTGTTACATTGTCAGCGTGGGGTCAGTATGCTCTTCCCTGGGTGTGTTACATTGTCAGAGTGGGGTCAGTCTGCTCTTCCCTGGGTGTGTTACATTGATAGAGTGGGATCAGTCTGCTCTTCCCTGGGTATGTTACTTTGACAGAGTGGCGTCAGTCTATTCTTCCCTGGGAGTGTTACATTGACAGAGTGGGGTCAGTCTGCTCTTCCCTGGGTGTGTTACATTGACATAGTGGCGTCAGTCTGCTCTTCCCTGGGTGTGATACATTGACTTAGTGTGGTCAGTCTTCCCTTCACTGGGTGGGTTACATTGACAGAGTGGGGTCAGTCTACTCTTCCCAGATTGTGTTACATTGACAGAGTGGGGTTAGTCTGGTCTTCCCTGGGTGGGTTACATTGACAGATTGGGGTCAGTCTGCACTTCCCTGAGTGTGTTACATTGACAGAGTGGGGTTAATCTGCTCTTCCCTGGGTGTGTAACATTGACAGAGTGGGGTCAGTCTGCTCTTCCTGGGGTGTGTTACATTGACAGAGTGAGGTCAGTCTGCTCTTGCCTGGGTGTGTTACATTGACAGAGTGGAGTCAGTCTGCTCTTCCCTGGGTGTGTTACATTGACAGAGTGGGGTCAGTCTGCTCTTCCCTGGGTATGTTATAATGACAGAGTGGGGTCAGTCTGCACTTCCCTGGGTGTGTTACATTGACAGAGTGAGGTCAGTCTGCTCTTCCCTGGGTGTGTTACATTGACAGAGTGGGGTCAGTCTTCTCTTCCCGTGGTGTGTTACATTGACAGAGTGGGGTCAATCTGCTCATCCCTGGGTGTGTTACATTTACAGAGTGGTGTCAGTCTGTTCTTCCCTGGGTGTATTACATTGACAGAGTGGGGTCAATCTGCTCTTCCCTGGGTGTGTTACATTGACAGAGTGGGATCAGTCTGCTCTTCCCTGGGTGTGTTACATTGACAGAGTGGGGTCAGTCTGCTCTTCCCTGGGTGTGTTACTTTGACAGAGTGGGGTCAGTCTGCTCTTCCTTGGGTGTGTTACATTGACAGAGTGATGTCAGTCTGCTCTTCCCTGGGTGTGTTACATTGACAGAGTGGTGTCAGTCTGATGTTTCCTGGGTATTGTACATTGACAGAGTGGGGTCAGTCTGCTCTTCCCTTGGTGTGTGACATTGACTGAGTGCGGTCAGTCAGCTCTACCCTGGGTGTGTTACATTGACAGAGTGGTGTCAGTCTGATGTTTGCTGGGTATTGTACATTGACAGAGTGGTTTCAGTCTGCTCTTCCCTGGGTGTGTTACATTGACAGAGTGAGGTCAATCTGCTCTTCCCTGGGTGTGTTACAGTGACAGAGTGAGGTCAGTCTGCTCTTCCCTTGGTGAGTTACATTCACAGAGTGGGGTCAGTCTGCTCTTCGCTGGGTGTGTTACATTCACAGAGTGGGGTCAGTCTGCTCTTCGCTGGGTGTGTTATATTGACAGAGTGGGGTCAGTCTGCTCTTCCCTGGGTGTGTTACATTCACAGATTGGGGTCATTCTGCTCTTCCCTGGGTGTGTTATACTGACAGAGTGGTGTCAGTCTGATGTTCCCTGGGTATTGTACATTTACAGAGTGGGGTCAGTCTGCTCTTCCCTGGGTGTGTTACATTGACAGAGTGGGGTCAATCTGCTCTTCCCTGGGTGTGTTCCATTGACAGAGTGGGGTCAGTCTGCTCTTCCCTGGGTGTGTCACATTGACAGAGTGGGGTCAGTCTGCTCTTCCCTGGGTGTGTTACATTGACAGAGTGGGGTCAGTCTGCTCTTCCCTGGGTGTGTTACATTGACAGAGTGGGGTCAGTCTGCTCTTCCCTGGGTGTGTTACATTGACAGAGTGGGGTCAGTCTGCTCTTCCCTGGGTGTGTTACATTGTCAGAGTGAGGTCAGTCTGCTCTTGCCTGGGTGGGTTACATTGACAGAGTGGTGTCAGTCTGATGTTTGCTGGGTATTGTACATTTACAGAGTGGGATCAGTCTGCTCTTCCCTGGGTGTGTTACATTGACAGAGTGAGGTCAGTCTGCTCTTCCCTTGGTGTGTTACATTCACAGAGTGGGGTCAGTCTGCTCTTCGCTGGGTGTGTTACATTCACAGAGTGGGGTCAGTCTGCTCTTCGCTGGGTGTGTTATATTGACAGAGTGGGGTCATTCTGCTCTTCCCTGGGTGTGTTATACTGACAGAGTGGTGTCAGTCTGATGTTCCCTGGGTATTGTACATTTACAGAGTGGGGTCAGTCTGCTCTTCCCTGGGTGTGTTACATTGACAGAGTGGGGTCAATCTGCTCTTCCCTGGGTGTGGTCCATTGACAGAGTGGGGTCAGTCTGCTCTTCCCTGGGTGTGTTACATTCACAGAGTGGGGTCAGTCTGCTCTTCCCTGGGTGTGTTACATTGACAGAGTGGGGTCAGTCTGCTCTTCCCTGCGTGTGTTACATTGACAGAGTGGGGTCAGTCTGCTCTTCCCTGGGTGTGTTACATTGATAGAGTGGGATCAGTCTGCTCTTCCCTGGGTATGTTACTTTGACAGAGTGGGGTCAGTCTGTTCTTCCCTGGGAGTGTTACATTGACAGAGTGGGGTCAGTCTGCTCTTCCCTGGGTGTGTTACATTGACATAGTGGCGTCAGTCTGCTCTTCCCTGGGTGTGATACATTGACTTAGTGTGGTCAGTCTTCCCTTCACTGGGTGGGTTACATTGACAGAGTGGGGTCAGTCGGTTCTTCCCTGGGAGTGTTACATTGACAGAGTGGGGTTAGTCTGGTCTTCCCTGGGTGGGTTACATTGACAGATTGGAGTCAGGCTGGTCTTCCCTGGGTGTGTTACATTGACAGAGTGGGGTTAATCTGCTCTTCCCTGGGTGTGTAACATTGACAGAGTGAGGTCAGTCTGCTCTTGCCTGGGTGGGTTACATTGACAGAGTGGGGTCAGTCTGCACTTCCCTGGGTGTGTAACATTGATAGAGTGAGGTCAGTCTGCTCTTCCCTGGGTGGGTTACATTGACAGAGTGGCGTCAGTCTGCTCTTCCCTGGGTGTGTTACATTGACAGAGTGGGGTCAGTCTGCTCTTCCCTGGGTGTGTTACATTCACAGAGTGGGGTCAGTCTGCTCTCCCCTGGGTGTGTTACATTTTAAGAGTGGGGTCAGTCTGCTCTTCCCTGGGTGTGTTACATTGACAGAGTGGAGTCAGTCTGCTCTTCTCTGGGTGTGTTACATTGACAGAGTGGGGTCAGTCTGCTCTTCCCTGGGGATGTTATATTGAAAGAGTGGGGTCAGTCTGCACTTCCCTGGGTGTGTTACATTGACAGAGTGAGGTCAATCTGCTCTTCCCTGGGTGTGTTACATTGACAGAGTGGGGTCAGTCTTCTCTTCCCGTGGTGTGTTACATTGACAGAGTGGGGTCAATCTGCTCATCCCTGGGTGTGTTACATTGACAGAGTGAGGTCAGTCTGCTCTTCCCTGGGTGTGTTACATTGACAGAGTGCGGTCAGTCTGCACTTCCCTGGGTGTGTTACATTGACAGAGTGGGCTTAATCTGCTCTTCCCTGGGTGTGTTACATTGACAGAGTGGGGTCAGTCTGTTCTTCCCAGATTGTGTTACATTGACAGAGTGGGGTCACTCTGCTCTTCCCTGGGTGTGTTACATTCACAGAGCAGGGTCAGTCTGGTCTTCCCTGGGTGGGTTACATTGACAGATTGGGGTCAGTCTGCACATCCATGGGTGTGTTACATTGACAGAGTGGGGTCAGTCTGCTCTTCCCTGGGTGTGTTACATTGACAGAGTGGGGCCAGTCTGCTCTTCCCTGGGTGTGTTACATTGACAGAGTGGGGTTAGTCTGCTCTTCCCTGGGTGTGTTACTTTGACAGAGTGGGGTTAATCTGCTCATCCCTGGGTGTGTTACATTGACAGAGTGAGGTCAGTCTGCTCTTCCCTGGGTGTGTTACATTGACAGAGTGCGGTCAGTCTGCACTTCCCTGGGTGTGTTACTTTGACAGAGTGGGGTTAATCTGCTTATCCCTGGGTGTGTTACATTGACAGAGTGAGGTCAGTCTGCTCTTCCCTGGGTGTGTTACATTGACAGAGTGGGGACAGTCTGCTCTTCCCTGGGTGTGTTACATTGACACAGTGGGGTCAGTTTGCTCTTCACTGGGTGTGTTACCTTAGACACAGTGGGGTCAGTCTGCTCTTCCCTGGGTGTGTTACATTGACAGAGTGGGGTCCGTCTGCTCTTCCCTGTGTGTGTTACATTGTCAGTGTGGGGTCAGTCTGCTCTTCCCTGGGTGTGTTACAGTGACAGAGTGGGATCAGTCTGCTCTTCCCTCCGTGGGTTACATTGACAGAGTGTGATCAGTCTGCTCTTCCCTGGGTGTGTTACATTGACAGAGTGAGGTCAGTCTGCTCTTCCCTGGGTGTGTTACATTGATAGAGTGGGATCAGTCTGCTCTTCCCTGGTCTGTTACATTGACAGAGTTGGGTCAGTCTGGTCTTCCCTGGTTGTGGTAATTTAAAAAGTGGGCTCAGTCTGCTCTTCCCTGGGTGGGTTACATTGACAGATTGGGGTCAGTCTGCACTTCCCTGGGCGTGTTATATTGACAGAGTGGGGTCAGTCTGCTCTTCCCTGGGTATGTTACATTGACAGAGTGGGGTCAGTCTGCTTATCCCTGGGTGGGTTACATTGACAGAGTGAGGTCAGTCTGCTCTTCCCTGGGTGTGTTACATTGACAGAGTGGGGTCAGTCTGTACTTCCCTGTGTGTGTTACATTGACAGAGTGGGGTCAGTCTGCTTTTCCCTGGGTGTGTTACATTGACAGAGTGGGGTCAGTCTGCTTTTCCCTGGGCGTGTTACATTGACAGAGTGGGGTCAGTCTGCTCTTCCCTGGGTGTGTTACATTGACAGAGTGGGGTCAGTCTGCTCTTCACTGGTTTTGTTACATTGACAGAGTGGGGTCAGTCTGCTCTTCCCTGGGTATGTTATATTGACAGAGTGGGGTCAATTTGCTCATCCCTGGGTGTGTTACATTGACAGATTGAGGTCAGTCTGCTCTTCCCTGGGTGTTTTAAATTGACAGAGTGGGGTCAGTCTTCTCTCCCCTTGGTGTGTTACATTGACAGAGTGGGGTCAGTCTGCTCTTCCCTGGGTGTGTTACATTGACAGAGTGGGGCCAGTCTGCACATCCCTGGGTGCTTTACATTGACAGAGTGAGGTCAGTCTGCTCTTCCCTGGGTGTGTTACATTGACAGAGTGGGGTCAGTCTTCTCTCCGCTTGGTGTGTTACATTGACAGAGTGGGGTCAGTCTGCTCTTCCCTGGGTGTGTTACATTGACAGAGTGGGGCCAGTCTGCACATCCCTGGGTGTGTTACATTGACAGAGTGGGGTCAATCTGCTTATCCCTGGGTGTGTTACATTGACAGAGTGAGGTCAGTCTGCTCTTCCCTGGGTAAGTTACATTGACAGAGTGGGGTCAGTCTGATCTTCCCTGGGTGTATTACATTGTCAGAGTGGGGTCAGTCTGCTCTTCCCTGGGTGTGTTACATTCACAGAGTGGGGTCAGTCTGCTCTTCCCTGTGTGTGTTACATTGACAGTGTGGGGTCATTCTGCTCTTCGCTGTGTGTGTTACATTGACAGTGTGGGGTCAGTCTGCTCTTCCCTGGGTGTGTTACATTGACACAGTGGGGTCAGTCTGTTCTTCCCTGGGTGGGTTACATTGAAAGAATGGGGTCAGTCTGCTTTTCCCTGGGTGTGTTACATTGACAGAGTGGGGTCAGTCCGCTCTTCCCTGGGTGCGTTACATTCACAGAATGGGTCAGTCTGCTTTTCCCTGGGTGTGTTACATTGTCAGAGAGGGGTCAGTCTGCTCTTCCCTGGGTGTGTTACCTTGATAGAGTGGGATCAGTCTGCTCTTCTCTGGGTGTGTGACATTGTCAGAGTGGGGTCAGTCTGCTCTTCCCTGGGTGTGTTACATTGACAGAGTGGGGTCAGTGTGCTCTTCCCTGGGTGTGTTACATTGACAGAGTGGGGTCCGTTTGCTCTTCCCTGGGTGTGTTACATTGACAGAGTGGGGACAGTCTGCTCTTCCCTGGGTGTGTTACATTGACAGAGTGTGGACAGTCTGCTCTTACCTGGGTGTGTTACATTGACAGAGTGAGGTCAGTCTGCTCTTCCCTGGGTGTGTTACAGTGACAGAGTGGGATCAGTCTGCTCTTCCCTGGGTGTGTTACATTGACAGAGTGGGGACAGTCTGCTCTTCCCTGGGTGTGTTACATTGACACAGTGGGGTCACTCTGCTCTTCCCTGGGTGTGTTACATTGACAGAGTGGAGTCAGTCTGCTCTTCCCTGGGTGTGTTACATTGACAGAGTGGGGTCAGTCTGCTCTTCCCTGCGTAGGTTATATTGACAGAGTGGGGTTAATCTGCTCATCCCTGGGTGTGTTACATTGACAGAGTGAGGTCAGTCTGCTCTTCCCTGGGTGTGTTACATTGACAGAGTGAGGTCCGTCTGCTCTTCCCTGGGTGTGTTACATTGACAGAGTAGGGTCAGTCTGTTCTTCCCTGGGTGTGTTACATTGACAGAGTGGGTTCAGTCTGCTCTTCCCTGGGTGTGTTACATTGACAGAGTGAGGTCAGTCTGCTCTTCCCTGGGTGTGTTACATTGACAGAGTGGGGTGAGTCTGCTCTTCCCTGGGTGTGTTACATTGACAGAGTGGGGTCAGTCTGCTCTTCCCTGGGGGTGTTACATTCACAGAGTGGGGTCAGTCTGCTCTTCCCTGGGTGTGTTACATTGACAGAGTGGGGTCAGTCTGCACTTCCCTGGGTGTGTTACATTGACAGAGTGGGGTCAGTTTGCTCTTCCCTGCGTGTGTTACCTTCACAGAGTGGGGTCAGTCTGCTCTTCGCTGGGTGTGTTACATTGACAGAGTGAGGTCAGTCTGCTCTTCCCTGTGTGTGTTACATTCACAGAGTGGGGTCAGTCTGCTTTTCCCTGGGTGTGTTACATTGACAGAGTGGTGTCAGTCTGATGTTCCCTCAGTGCGTTAAATTGACAGAGTGGGGTCAGTCTGCAGTTCCCTGGGTGTGTAACATTGACAGAGTGGAGTCAGTCTGCTCTTCCCTGGGTGTATTACATTCACAGAGTGGGGTCAGTCTGCTCTTCCCTGGGTGTGTAACATTGACAGAGTGGGGTCAGTCTGCTCTTCCCTGGGTTTATTACGTTCACAGAGTATGATCAGTCTGCTCTTCCCTGGGTGTGTTACATTCACAGAGTGGGGTCAGTCTGCTCTTCCCTTGGGTGTTACATTGACAGAATGGGATCAGTCTGCTCTTCCCTGGGTGAGTTACATTGAAAGAGTGGGGTCAGTCTGCTCTTCCCTGGGTCTGTTACATTGACAGAGTGGGGACAGTCTACTCTTCCCTGGGTGTGTTATATTGACAGTGTGGGGTCAGTCTGCTCTTCCCTGGGTGTGTTACATTCACAGAGTGGGGTCAGACTGCTCTTCCCTGGGTGTGTTATACTGACAGAGTGGTGTCAGTCTGATGTTCCCTGGGTATTGTACATTTACAGAGTGGGGTCAGTCTGCTCTTCCCTGGGTGTGTTACATTGACAGAGTTGGGTCAATCTGCTCTTCCCTGGGTGTGTTCCATTGACAGAGTGGGGTCAGTCTGCTCTTCCCTGGGTGTGTTACATTGACAGAGTGGGGTCAGTCTGCTCTTCCCTGGGTGTGTTACATTGACAGAGTGGGGACAGTCTGCTCTTCCCTGGGTGTGTTACATTGACACAGTGGGGTCAGTCTGCTCTTCCCTGGGTGTGTTACCTTAGACACAGTGGGGTCAGTCTGCTCTTCCCTGGGTGTGTTACATTGACAGAGTGGGGTCCGTCTGCTCTTCCCTGTGTGTGTTACATTGTCAGTGTGGGGTCAGTCTGCTCTTCCCTGCGTGTGTTACAGTGACAGAGTGGGATCAGTCTGCTCTTCCCTGGGTGGGTTACATTGACAGAGTGTGATCAGTCTGCTCTTCCCTGGGTGTGTTACATTGACAGAGTGAGGTCAGTCTGCTCTTCCCTGGGTGTGTTACATTGATAGAGTGGGATCAGTCTGCTCTTCCCTGGTCTGTTACATTGACAGAGTTGGGTCAGTCTGGTCTTCCCTGGTTGTGGTAATTTAAAAAGTCGGCTCAGTCTGCTCTTCCCTGGGTATGTTACATTGACAGAGTGGGGTCAGTCTGTTCTTCCCTGGGAGTGTTACATTGACAGAGTGGGGTCAGTCTGGACTTCCCTGGGTGGGTTACATTGACAGAGTGGGGTCAGTCTGCTCTTCCCTGGGTGTGTTACATTGTCAGCGTGGGGTCAGTCTGCTCTTCCCTGGGTGTGTTACATTGTCAGAGTGGGGTCAGTCTGCTCTTCCCTGGGTGTGTTACATTGATAGAGTGGGATCAGTCTGCTCTTCCCTGGGTATGTTACTTTGACAGAGTGGCGTCAGTCTATTCTTCCCTGGGAGTGTTACATTGACAGAGTGGGGTCAGTCTGCTCTTCCCTGGGTGTGTTACATTGACATAGTGGCGTCAGTCTGCTCTTCCCTGGGTGTGATACATTGACTTAGTGTGGTCAGTCTTCCCTTCACTGGGTGGGTTACATTGACAGAGTGGGGTCAGTCTGCTCTTCCCAGATTGTGTTACATTGACAGAGTGGGGTTAGTCTGGTCTTCCCTGGGTGGGTTACATTGACAGATTGGGGTCAGTCTGCACTTCCCTGAGTGTGTTACATTGACAGAGTGGGGTTAATCTGCTCTTCCCTGGGTGTGTAACATTGACAGAGTGGGGTCAGTCTGCTCTTCCTGGGGTGTGTTACATTGACAGAGTGAGGTCAGTCTGCTCTTGCCTGGGTGTGTTACATTGACAGAGTGGAGTCAGTCTGCTCTTCCCTGGGTGTGTTACATTGACAGAGTGGGGTCAGTCTGCTCTTCCCTGGGTATGTTATAATGACAGAGTGGGGTCAGTCTGCACTTCCCTGGGTGTGTTACATTGACAGAGTGAGGTCAGTCTGCTCTTCCCTGGGTGTGTTACATTGACAGAGTGGGGTCAGTCTTCTCTTCCCGTGGTGTGTTACATTGACAGAGTGGGGTCAATCTGCTCATCCCTGGGTGTGTTACATTTACAGAGTGGTGTCAGTCTGTTCTTCCCTGGGTGTATTACATTGACAGAGTGGGGTCAATCTGCTCTTCCCTGGGTGTGTTACATTGACAGAGTGGGATCAGTCTGCTCTTCCCTGGGTGTGTTACATTGACAGAGTGGGGTCAGTCTGCTCTTCCCTGGGTGTGTTACTTTGACAGAGTGGGGTCAGTCTGCTCTTCCTTGGGTGTGTTACATTGACAGAGTGGGGTCAGTCTGCTCTTCCCTGGGTGTGTTACATTGACAGAGTGGTGTCAGTCTGATGTTTCCTGGGTATTGTACATTGACAGAGTGGGGTCAGTCTGCTCTTCCCTTGGTGTGTGACATTGACTGAGTGCGGTCAGTCAGCTCTACCCTGGGTGTGTTACATTGACAGAGTGGTGTCAGTCTGATGTTTGCTGGGTATTGTACATTGACAGAGTGGTTTCAGTCTGCTCTTCCCTGGGTGTGTTACATTGACAGAGTGAGGTCAATCTGCTCTTCCCTGGGTGTGTTACAGTGACAGAGTGAGGTCAGTCTGCTCTTCCCTTGGTGAGTTACATTCACAGAGTGGGGTCAGTCTGCTCTTCGCTGGGTGTGTTATATTCACAGAGTGGGGTCAGTCTGCTCTTCGCTGGGTGTGTTATATTGACAGAGTGGGGTCAGTCTGCTCTTCCCTGGGTGTGTTACATTCACAGATTGGGGTCATTCTGCTCTTCCCTGGGTGTGTTATACTGACAGAGTGGTGTCAGTCTGATGTTCCCTGGGTATTGTACATTTACAGAGTGGGGTCAGTCTGCTCTTCCCTGGGTGTGTTACATTGACAGAGTGGGGTCAATCTGCTCTTCCCTGGGTGTGTTCCATTGACAGAGTGGGGTCAGTCTGCTCTTCCCTGGGTGTGTTACATTGACAGAGTGGGGTCAGTCTGCTCTTCCCTGGGTGTGTTACATTGACAGAGTGGGGTCAGTCTGCTCTTCCCTGGGTGTGTTACATTGACAGAGTGGGGTCAGTCTGCTCTTCCCTGGGTGTGTTACATTGACAGAGTGGGGTCAGTCTGCTCTTCCCTGGGTGTGTTACATTGTCAGAGTGAGGTCAGTCTGCTCTTGCCTGGGTGGGTTACATTGACAGAGTGGTGTCAGTCTGATGTTTGCTGGGTATTGTACATTTACAGAGTGGGGTCAGTCTGCTCTTCCCTGGGTGTGTTACATTGACAGAGTGAGGTCAGTCTGCTCTTCCCTTGGTGTGTTACATTCACAGAGTGGGGTCAGTCTGCTCTTCGCTGGGTGTGTTACATTCACAGAGTGGGGTCAGTCTGCTCTTCGCTGGGTGTGTTATATTGACAGAGTGGGGTCATTCTGCTCTTCCCTGGTTGTGTTATACTGACAGAGTGGTGTCAGTCTGATGTTCCCTGGGTATTGTACATTTACAGAGTGGGGTCAGTCTGCTCTTCCCTGGGTGTGTTACATTGACAGAGTGGGGTCAATCTGCTCTTCCCTGGGTGTGGTCCATTGACAGAGTGAGGTCAGTCTGCTCTTCCCTGGGTGTGTTACATTCACAGAGTGGGGTCAGTCTGCTCTTCCCTGGGTGTGTTACATTGACAGAGTGGGGTCAGTCTGCTCTTCCCTGCGTGTGTTACATTGCCAGAGTGGGGTCAGTCTGCTCTTCCCTGGGTGTGTTACATTGATAGAGTGGGATCAGTCTGCTCTTCCCTGGGTATGTTACTTTGACAGAGTGGGGTCAGTCTGTTCTTCCCTGGGAGTGTTACATTGACAGAGTGGGGTCAGTCTGCTCTTCCCTGGGTGTGTTACATTGACATAGTGGCGTCAGTCTGCTCTTCCCTGGGTGTGATACATTGACTTAGTGTGGTCAGTCTTCCCTTCACTGGGTGGGTTACATTGACAGAGTGGGGTCAGTCGGTTCTTCCCTGGGAGTGTTACATTGACAGAGTGGGGTTAGTCTGGTCTTCCCTGGGTGGGTTACATTGACAGATTGGAGTCAGGCTGGTCTTCCCTGGGTGTGTTACATTGACAGAGTGGGGTTAATCTGCTCTTCCCTGGGTGTGTAACATTGACAGAGTGAGGTCAGTCTGCTCTTGCCTGGGTGGGTTACATTGACAGAGTGGGGTCAGTCTGCACTTCCCTGGGTGTGTAACATTGATAGAGTGAGGTCAGTCTGCTCTTCCCTGGGTGGGTTACATTGACAGAGTGGCGTCAGTCTGCTCTTCCCTGGGTGTGTTACATTGACAGAGTGGGGTCAGTCTGCTCTTCCCTGGGTGTGTTACATTCACAGAGTGGGGTCAGTCTGCTCTCCCCTGGGTGTGTTACATTTTAAGAGTGGGGTCAGTCTGCTCTTCCCTGGGTGTGTTACATTGACAGAGTGGAGTCAGTCTGCTCTTCTCTGGGTGTGTTACATTGACAGAGTGGGGTCAGTCTGCTCTTCCCTGGGGATGTTATATTGAAAGAGTGGGGTCAGTCTGCACTTCCCTGGGTGTGTTACATTGACAGAGTGAGGTCAGTCTGCTCTTCCCTGGGTGTGTTACATTGACAGAGTGGGGTCAGTCTTCTCTTCCCGTGGTGTGTTACATTGACAGAGTGGGGTCAATCTGCTCATCCCTGGGTGTGTTACATTGACAGAGTGAGGTCAGTCTGCTCTTCCCTGGGTGTGTTACATTGACAGAGTGCGGTCAGTCTGCACTTCCCTGGGTGTGTTACATTGACAGAGTGGGCTTAATCTGCTCTTCCCTGGGTGTGTTACATTGACAGAGTGGGGTCAGTCTGTTCTTCCCAGATTGTGTTACATTGACAGAGTGGGGTCACTCTGCTCTTCCCTGGGTGTGTTACATTCACAGAGCAGGGTCAGTCTGGTCTTCCCTGGGTGGGTTACATTGACAGATTGGGGTCAGTCTGCACATCCATGGGTGTGTTACATTGACAGAGTGGGGTCAGTCTGCTCTTCCCTGGGTGTGTTACATTGACAGAGTGGGGCCAGTCTGCTCTTCCCTGGGTGTGTTACATTGACAGAGTGGGGTTAGTCTGCTCTTCCCTGGGTGTGTTACTTTGACAGAGTGGGGTTAATCTGCTCATCCCTGGGTGTGTTACATTGACAGAGTGAGGTCAGTCTGCTCTTCCCTGGGTGTGTTACATTGACAGAGTGCGGTCAGTCTGCACTTCCCTGGGTGTGTTACTTTGACAGAGTGGGGTTAATCTGCTTATCCCTGGGTGTGTTACATTGACAGAGTGAGGTCAGTCTGCTCTTCCCTGGGTGTGTTACATTGACAGAGTGGGGACAGTCTGCTCTTCCCTGGGTGTGTTACATTGACACAGTGGGGTCAGTCTGCTCTTCACTGGGTGTGTTACCTTAGACACAGTGGGGTCAGTCTGCTCTTCCCTGGGTGTGTTACATTGACAGAGTGGGGTCCGTCTGCTCTTCCCTGTGTGTGTTACATTGTCAGTGTGGGGTCAGTCTGCTCTTCCCTGGGTGTGTTACAGTGACAGAGTGGGATCAGTCTGCTCTTCCCTGGGTGGGTTACATTGACAGAGTGTGATCAGTCTGCTCTTCCCTGGGTGTGTTACATTGACAGAGTGAGGTCAGTCTGCTCTTCCCTGGGTGTGTTACATTGATAGAGTGGGATCAGTCTGCTCTTCCCTGGTCTGTTACATTGACAGAGTTGGGTCAGTCTGGTCTTCCCTGGTTGTGGTAATTTAAAAAGTGGGCTCAGTCTGCTCTTCCCTGGGTGGGTTACATTGACAGATTGGGGTCAGTCTGCACTTCCCTGGGCGTGTTATATTGACAGAGTGGGGTCAGTCTGCTCTTCCCTGGGTATGTTACATTGACAGAGTGGGGTCAGTCTGCTTATCCCTGGGTGGGTTACATTGACAGAGTGAGGTCAGTCTGCTCTTCCCTGGGTGTGTTACATTGACAGAGTGGGGTCAGTCTGTACTTCCCTGTGTGTGTTACATTGACAGAGTGGGGACAGTCTGCTTTTCCCTGGGTGTGTTACATTGACAGAGTGGGGTCAGTCTGCTTTTCCCTGGGCGTGTTACATTGACAGAGTGGGGTCAGTCTGCTCTTCCCTGGGTGTGTTACATTGACAGAGTGGGGTCAGTCTGCTCTTCACTGGTTTTGTTACATTGACAGAGTGGGGTCAGTCTGCTCTTCCCTGGGTATGTTATATTGACAGAGTGGGGTCAATTTGCTCATCCCTGGGTGTGTTACATTGACAGATTGAGGTCAGTCTGCTCTTCCCTGGGTGTTTTAAATTGACAGAGTGGGGTCAGTCTTCTCTCCCCTTGGTGTGTTACATTGACAGAGTGGGGTCAGTCTGCTCTTCCCTGGGTGTGTTACATTGACAGAGTGGGGCCAGTCTGCACATCCCTGGGTGTGTTACATTGACAGAGTGAGGTCAGTCTGCTCTTCCCTGGGTGTGTTACATTGACAGAGTGGGGTCAGTCTTCTCTCCCCTTGGTGTGTTACATTGACAGAGTGGGGTCAGTCTGCTCTTCCCTGGGTGTGTTACATTGACAGAGTGGGACCAGTCTGCACATCCCTGGGTGTGTTACATTGACAGAGTGGGGTCAATCTGCTTATCCCTGGGTGTGTTACATTGACAGAGTGAGGTCAGTCTGCTCTTCCCTGGGTAAGTTACATTGACAGAGTGGGGTCAGTCTGCTCTTCCCTGGGTGTATTACATTGTCAGAGTGGGGTCAGTCTGCTCTTCCCTGGGTGTGTTACATTCACAGAGTGGGGTCAGTCTGCTCTTCCCTGTGTGTGTTACATTGACAGTGTGGGGTCATTCTGCTCTTCGCTGTGTGTGTTACATTGACAGTGTGGGGTCAGTCTGCTCTTCCCTGGGTGTGTTACATTGACACAGTGGGGTCAGTCTGCTCTTCCCTGGGTGGGTTACATTGAAAGAATGGGGTCAGTCTGCTTTTCCCTGGGTGTGTTACATTGACAGAGTGGGGTCAGTCCGCTCTTCCCTGGGTGCGTTACATTCACAGAATGGGGTCAGTCTGCTTTTCCCTGGGTGTGTTACATTGTCAGAGAGGGGTCAGTCTGCTCTTCCCTGGGTGTGTTACCTTGATAGAGTGGGATCAGTCTGCTCTTCTCTGGGTGTGTGACATTGTCAGAGTGGGGTCAGTCTGCTCTTCCCTGGGTGTGTTACATTGACAGAGTGGGGTCAGTGTGCTCTTCCCTGGGTGTGTTACATTGACAGAGTGGGGTCCGTTTGCTCTTCCCTGGGTGTGTTACATTGACAGAGTGGGGACAGTCTGCTCTTCCCTGGGTGTGTTACATTGACAGAGTGTGGACAGTCTGCTCTTACCTGGGTGTGTTACATTGACAGAGTGAGGTCAGTCTGCTCTTCCCTGGGTGTGTTACAGTGACAGAGTGGGATCAGTCTGCTCTTCCCTGGGTGTGTTACATTGACAGAGTGGGGACAGTCTGCTCTTCCCTGGGTGTGTTACATTGACACAGTGGGGTCACTCTGCTCTTCCCTGGGTGTGTTACATTGACACAGTGGAGTCAGTCTGCTCTTCCCTGGGTGTGTTACATTGACAGAGTGGGGTCAGTCTGCTCTTCCCTGCGTAGGTTATATTGACAGAGTGGGGTTAATCTGCTCATCCCTGGGTGTGTTACATTGACAGAGTGAGGTCAGTCTGCTCTTCCCTGGGTGTGTTACATTGACAGAGTGAGGTCCGTCTGCTCTTCCCTGGGTGTGTTACATTGACAGAGTAGGGTCAGTCTGTTCTTCCCTGGGTGTGTTACATTGACAGAGTGGGTTCAGTCTGCTCTTCCCTGGGTGTGTTAATTGACAGAGTGAGGTCAGTCTGCTCTTCCCTGGGTGTGTTACATTGCCAGAGTGGGGTCAGTCTGCTCTTCCCTGGGTGTGTTACATTGACAGAGTGGGTTCAGTCTGCTCTTCCCTGGGTGTGTTACATTGACAGAGTGAGGTCAGTCTGCTCTTCCCTGGGTGTGTTACATTGACAGAGTGGGGTCAGTCTGCTCTTCCCTGGGTGTGTTACATTGACAGAGTGGGGTCAGTCTGCTCTTCCCTGGGGGTGTTACATTCACAGAGTGGGGTCAGTCTGCTCTTCCCTGGGTGTGTTACATTGACAGAGTGGTGTCAGTCTGCACTTCCCTGGGTGCGTTACATTGACAGAGTGGGGTCAGTTTGCTCTTCCCTGGGTGTGTTACCTTCACAGAGTGGGGTCAGTCTGCTCTTCGCTGGGTGTGTTACATTGACAGAGTGAGGTCAGTCTGCTCTTCCCTGTGTGTGTTACATTCACAGAGTGGGGTCAGTCTGCTTTTCCCTGGGTGTGTTACATTGACAGAGTGGTGTCAGTCTGATGTTCCCTAAGTGCGTTAAATTGACAGAGTGGGGTCAGTCTGCAGTTCCCTGGGTGTGTAACATTGACAGAGTGGAGTCAGTCTGCTCTTCCCTGGGTGTATTACATTCACAGAGTGGGGTCAGTCTGCAGTTCCCTGGGTGTGTAACATTGACAGAGTGGAGTCAGTCTGCTCTTCCCTGGGTGTGTTACATTGACAGAGTGAGGTCAGTCTGCTCTTCCCTGGGTGTGTTACATTGATAGAGTGGGATCAGTCTGCTCTTCCCTGGTCTGTTACATTGACAGAGTTGGGTCAGTCTGGTCTTCCCTGGTTGTGGTAATTTAAAAAGTGGGCTCAGTCAGCTCTTCCCTGGGTATGTTACATTGACAGAGTGGGGTCAGTCTGTTCTTCCCTGGGAGTGTTACATTGACAGAGTGGGGTCAGTCTGGACTTCCCTGGGTGGGTTACATTGACAGATTGGGGTCAGTCTGCACTTCCCTGGGCGTGTTATATTGACAGAGTGGGGTCAGTCTGCTCTTCACTGGTTTTGTTACATTGACAGATTGGGGTCAGTCTGCCCTTCCCTGGGTATGTTACATTGACAGAGTGGGGTCAGTCTGCTTATCCCTGGGTGGGTTACATTGACAGAGTGAGGTCAGTCTGCTCTTCCCTGGGTGTGTTACATTGACAGAGTGGGGTCAGTCTGCACTTCCCTGGGTGTGTTACATTGACAGAGTGATGTCAGTCTGCTCTTCCCTGGGAGTGTTACATTGACAGAGTGGGGTCAGTCTTCTCTTCCCGTGGTGTGTTACATTGACAGAGTGGGGTCAATCTGCTCATCCCTGGGTGTGTTACATTGACAGAGTGAGGTCAGTCTGCTCTTCCCTGGGTGTGTTACATTGACAGAGTGCGGTCAGTCTGCACTTCCCTGGGTGTGTTACATTGACAGAGTGGGGTTAATCTGCTCTTCCCTGGGTGTGTTACATTGACAGAGTGGGGTCAGTCTGTTCTTCCCAGATTGTGTTACATTGACAGAGTGGGGTCACTCTGCTCTTCCCTGGGTGTGTAACATTGACAGAGTGGAGTCAGTCTGCTCTTCCCTGGGTGTATTACATTCACAGAGTGGGGTCAGTCTGCTCTTCCCTGCGTGTGTAACATTGACAGAGTGTGGTCAGTCTGCTCTTCCCTGGGTTTATTAAGTTCACAGAGTATGATCAGTCTGCTCTTCCCTGGGTGTGTTACATTCACAGAGTGGGGTCAGTCTGCTCTTCCCTTGGTTGTTACATTGACAGAATGGGATCAGTCTGCTCTTCCCTGGGTGAGTTACATTGAAAGAGTGGGGTCAGTCTGCTCTTCCCTGGGTCTGTTACATTGACAGAGTGGGGACAGTCTACTCTTCCCTGG